>NC_057808.1:516467744-516477755 GCF_018294505.1 Triticum aestivum | reverse complement strand
TATTCTTCACCCCGGTCGAATGATCGAGCGAGAGAATTGGGTTGTCACGAATCGCACCCCACCCCATCGGTGGATGCTGTGCCATAAGATTTGTCCTTCCCGAAGTAAATTTACTGGTCCTGGCACCTGAATAAGTTATTCATACGGTTTGTTGGTACAGTACTACAGTAACCATCGGTGGGTACAAGCCACCAAATTACGTTGTAAAATCACCTAGGTATCGAGGTAATTTTATTTGCTAACTGTTTAGGAAATAATCTCTTCTCAACGCCGAAGAGCACGAGGTGAAAGGTGGCGTGGGTGACGGGGGCCTTTGCTTGGCGGCAAGTCATCGGCGGTGCTGGCCGTTAGTCGGGCGGTGAGTGGTTTCGGAGGTGAGCGACCAGAGACTCCGGCGCTGAGCGCGCAGCAGCTGTGGCCTGTGGGGTTCTGCGGCCTGCATTGCGGCCTCGGTGTGGGGTTCTTCACACCTAGAGTTGTAGATCAGAAGTGTTGATCCGGTTCTAAGACAGTCCATAGAAATTATTATTTATCAAATGATTGAATCTAGCGCCTGCTTGGATAAGTTAGCAATCCGACCGTGATGAAAGTCTACTTTTCATCCCCCAACTCTTCAGCAAGTCTAGATTTTATCCCTCAACTAATAAACCAGTCAACTTGCACCCCCAATTCTTAAAACTAGACAAGTTTAGTCCCCTGTCTTGGCTGAACCGGTATCGCCGCTGACTCAGAGCGTTGTTGACCGCTCTTCATCCACGTGGCGGTATTTCTCTCCCCTTTCTTCTTCCTTCTCACATTAGCTGACTGAGGCATTTCATCAAACAAGTGGCATGCACTACCGCATGTCGTCCATGGCCGAGCAGCGAGCAGTGGCATCTTCTCCTGCTGGTGCTCCCGTGCCTCACAATCTCCCACAAGTGCGTCTTTGATGGCTTCCCCAACGGTGCACACCCAAGCCTCGTCGTCCACACACGCGCCCACATACCCGAGGAGGAGCGCCATGCCTAGAGCTCCACGTCGTATTCGTACACCCATCGGCCAGAGGAGATGGCGCACTCGTCCACATCCCGAGCTCAACCATCGATGCTTCGACGGCGGCGCTGGTCTCCTGGTCATAGTTACCAATACGGTGGGTGGCAGGAGGCGGAGTTACGGTCGGCAATTCAGCGGCTTCACTGCCACTTCCCTTGGTCGTGACCGTGACGGCGGTATGATGAACAACACGAGCATCACCAGCACGAACGAACTGAAGCTTTGGCTTCAAAAGCTCATGCTAACAGACTGACAGTAACTGTGCCCCATGATACGTCTCCAACGTATCTATAATTTTGATTGTTCCATGCTATTATATTATCTGTTTTGGAATTTTTATATGCATTAATATGCTATTTTATATTATTGTTGGGACTAACTTATTAACCTAGAGCCCAGTGCCAGTTTCTGTTTTTTTCCTTGTTTTTGAGTTTCGTAGACAAGGAATATCAAACGGAGTCCAAACGGAATGAAACTTTACGATGATTTTTCTTGGACCAGAAGACACCCAGGGGACTTGGAGTCCAAGTCAGCAGAGCCGCGAGGTGGCCACAAGGGTCGAGGGTGCGCCCAGGGGGGTAGGGCGTGCCCCCTACCTTGTGGGCCCCTCGCAGCCCCCCTGACCTACTTCTTCCATCTATATATTCTCAAATATTCCAAAAACCCTAGAGGGGGCATCAAAACCACTTTTCCACCGCCGCAACCTTCTGTATCCGTGAGATCCCATCTGGAGGCCTTTTCTGGTACTCTGCTGGAGGGGGATTCAACCACGGAGGGCTTCTACAGCAACACCATTGCCCTTCCGATGAAGCGTGAGTAGTTTACCACAGACCTACGGGTCCATAGCTAGTAGCTAGATGGCTTCTTCTCGCTCTTTGATTCTCAATACCATGTTCTCCTTGATGTTCTTGGAGATCTATCCGATGTAATCTTCTTTTGCGGTGTGTTTGTCGAGATCCGATGAATTGTGGATTTATGATCAGCTTATCTATGAATATTATTTGAATCTTCTCTGAATTCTTATATGCATGATTTGGTACCTTAGTAATTCTCTTCGAACTATCGATTTGGTTTGGCCAACTAGATTGATTTTTCTCGCAACGGTAGAAGTGCTTTGATTTGGGTTCAATCTTGTGGTGTCCTCACCAAGTGACAAAGTAGGGGTAGCGAGGCCCGTATTGTATTGTATTGTTGCCATCAAGGATAAAAAGATGGGGTTTTCATCATATTGCTTGAGTTAATTCCTCTATATCATGTCATCTTACTTAAGGCGTTACTCTGTTCTTCATGAACTTAATACTTGATACGTCCATTTTGCATCATGCTTTTATATCGATATTTATTGCATTATGGGCTGTTATTACACGTTATATCACAATACTTATGCCTTTTCTCTCTTATTTTATAAGGTTTACATGAAGAGGGAGAATGCCGGCAGCTGAAATTCTGGACTGGAGAAGGAGCAAATATTATAGACCTATTCTGCACAAATCCAAAAGTCCTGAAACTTCAAGGAGATCAGTTTTGGAATATATAAAAAATATTGGGCAAAGAAAGCACCACAGGGGAGCCACCAGTCAGCCATGAGGGTGGAGGGCGTGCCCCCTACCTCGTGGGCCCCCTGGCAGGCCTCCAATTCCCATCTTTTGCTATATGGTGTCTTTTGCCCTGGAAAAAATCAGAGAGATGTTTTCGGGACGAAGCGCCGTCGTCTCGAGGAGGAACCTGGGCAGGACCAATCTAGGGCTCCGGCGGAGCTGTTCTGCCGGGGAAATATCCCTCCAGGAGGGGGAAATCACCGCCATCATCATCACCATCGATCGTCTCGTCGAGAGGGGGTCAATCTCCATCAACATCTTCACCAGCACCATCTCCTCTCAAACCCTAGTTCATCTCTTGTATCCGATCTTTGTCTCAAAACCTCAGATTTTGGTACCTGTGGGTTGCTAGTAGTGTTGATTACTCCTTGCAGTTGATGCTAGTTGGTTTATTCGGTGGAAGATCATATGTTCAGATCCTTAATGCTTATTAATACTCCTCTAATTATGAACATGAATATATGCTTTGTGAGTAGTTACGTTTGTTCCTGAGGACATGGGAGAAGTCTTGTTATAAGTAATCATGTGAATTTGATATTCGTTCGATATTTTGATGAGATGTATGTTGTCTCTCCTCTAGTGGTGTTATGTGAACTTCGACTACATGACACTTCACCATGATTTGGGCCTAGGGGAAGGCATTGGGAAGTAATAAGTAGTTGATGGGTTGCTAGAGTGACAGAAGCTTAAACCCTAGTTTATGCGTTGCTTCGTAAGGGGCTGATTTGGATCCATATGTTTCATGCTATGGTTAGGTTTACCTTAATTCTTCTTTCGTAGTTGCGGATGCTTGCGAGAGGGGTTAATAATAAGTGGGAGGCTTGTCCAAGTAAGGACAGCACCCAAGCACCGGTCCACCCACATATCAAATTATCAAAGTAACGAACGCGAATCATATGAGCATGATGAAAACTAGCTTGACAATAATTCCCATGTGTCCTCGGGAGCACTTTGCTTTATATAAGAGTTTGTCCAGGCTTGACCTTTGCTACAAAAAGGATTGGCCACCTCTCTGCACCTTGTTTACTTTTGTTACGTGTTACCTGTTATGAATTACCTTAGCACAAAACTATCTGTTACCGATAATTTCAGTGCTTGCACAGAATACCTTACTGAAAACCGCTTGTCATTTCCTTCTGCTCCTCGTTGGGTTCGACACTCTTACTTATCGAAAGGACTACGATAGATCCCCTATACTTGTGGGTCATCAAGACTCTTTTCTGGTGCCATTGCCGGGGAGTGAGGCGCCTTTGGTAAGGAAACATTTATATAGTGTGCTGAAATTTACTGTCACTTGTTACTATGGAAAATAATCCTTTGAGGGGCCTTTTCGGGGTATCTTCACCTCGACCAGAAGAGAAAAGAGTTGCTCCTCAACCTACTGAAAATATTTACTTCGAAATTCCTTCAGGTATGATAGAGAAACTGCTAGCTAATCCTTATACAGGAGATGGAACATTACATCCCGATATGCACCTAATCTATCTGGATGAAGTTTGCGGATTATTTAAGCTTGCAGGTATGCCCAAGGATGTTATCAAGAAGAAGGTCTTCCCTTTATGTTTGAAGGGAAAGGCATTGACATGGTATAGGCTATGTGATGATATTGGATCATGGAACTACAACCGATTGAAATTAGAATTTCATCAGAAGTTTTATCCTATGCATTTGATTCATCGTTATCGTAATTATATATATAATTTTTGGCCTCGTGAAGGAGAAAGTATCACTCAAGCTTGGAGGAGGCTTAAGTCAATGTTATATTCATGCCCCAATCATGAGCTCTAAGAGAAATTATTATTCAAAAAATTTATGCTCGGCTTTCTCATAATGACCGCTCCATGCTCGATACTTCTTGTACTGGTTCTTTTATGATGAAGACTATTGAATTCAAATGGGATTTATTGGAAAGAATTAAATGCAACTCTGAAGATTGGGAACTTGACGAAGGTAGGAGTCAGGTATAAAACTTAAGTTTGATTGTGTTAAATCTTTTATGGATACCGATGCTTTTCGTGAATTTAGCACTAAATATGGACTTGACTCTGATATAGTAGCTTCTTTCTGTGAATCATTTGCTACTCATGTTGATCTCCCTAAGGAGAAGTGGGTTAAATATCACCCTCCCATTGATGTAAAAGTAGTATAACCTATTAAAGTTGAAGAAGAAACTATTACTTATAATGTTGATCCTATTGTTCCTACTCCTTATATTGAGAAACCACCTTTCCCTGTTAGAATAAAGCATCATGCTAAAGCTTCAACTGTGGTTCGTAAGAGTTACACTAGAACACCTACACCCCCTGAACAAATTAAAGTTGAACCTAGTATTGCTATGGTTAAAGATCTCTTGGTCAATAATATTGATGGGCATGCTATTTATTTCTGTGATGAAGCTGCTAGGATTGCTAAACCTGATACTAAAGATAAACATAGACCTGTTGTTGGCATGCCTGTTTTTTTTGTTAAAATAGGAGATCATTGTTATCATGGCTTGTGATATGGGTGCTAGTGTGAGTGCAATTCCTCATTCCTTATACAAAGAAATTATGCATGATATTGCACCTGCTGAGTTAGAAGGTATCACTACAAAAAAAAGACACATCCGTGACATTTTGGGCCGAACGAAATTTTTTTGTCATACTTATGACACTTCTATGACGATAATTGTGACAAAACACGGTATCATCATAGATGTGGTGGGGTCCTACTTCTATGACAAAAAATCATGACAGAAAATGGGCTTTTCATCCTGGGCGGGCCACAGACGCGGCTGCATGACATTCTTTGGGCCGTCCATGACGGAAAAAACCATGGTAGAAGCGAGGGCAAGGAAAATATCAGGGTATTCCCGGTTAGGGTGGGTGGTCGGGGCCGAGCGATGCGCATTTCTCTCATACACGCACGCGCGTGGGTGCGAGGCGTTGGGCTCTAAGTGAACGCGAGAGAGGCGTTGGGCTCTAACTGAACCCGAGCGATTGCACCGTAGGCTACGCGTTACTGAACCCGAGCGATCGATCGATGGCTGTTAACTGAACCCGATCGAGCGATTCCTTCGCTACTGCTGCTAACTGAAGCCGATCGATGTTGCCTCTGGATGAACAGTGAGCGTTGCTGGGGGGTTTGGATGAACAGTTCCCGGTGGGGGTGGATGAACAGGACCCCGTGGAGTTGCCTCTGGATAAACAGGACCCCGATCGTTCGAGCCGGTTGGGGCTGGATGAACAGGACGCTTGAAAGTGCAACTATCCCTAGGTGGTTTTGGTAATTCCTAACAACATATAGCTCATTGAGATAATGCTACTTCAAGTTAAATATTTCATGAAAGCTCAATGATTGGCATGGCATGGATGAGAAAAGTGGACCCCTCAAAATACTAAGGACAAAAGGATTGGCTCAAGCTCAAAGCTCAAGACTCTACATTTTATATTTTAGTGATCCAAGATCACATTGAGTCTGTAGGAAAAGCCAATACTATCTCACATCCTCATATGACCTAAACCAAAAGTCAAACTCGGCCCCACCGATTCTTTCTATCCGGCGCCACCGAGTTCAGATGTCATAGCCACTGCCACAAACCCTAGGCAAATCGGTCTCACCGAGATGGGATTGTAATCTCTCTGTTTCCCATCGTAATGTTTCGGTACCACCGAGATGAGCGATCGGTCCCACCGAGAAAGCAATGTAAACTCTCTGTTTCCCTTTTGTAACATTTCGGTCTCACCGAAATGAGCAAACCGGTCCCACCGAGTTTACCTGACCAACTCTCTGGTTAGCTTATTACCAAAATCGGTCTCACCGAGTTTGTGTAATCTGTCTCACCGAGATTACGTTATGCCCTAACCCTAACCATATCGGTCCTACCGAGTTGCATGTCGGTCCCACCGAAAATCCTAACGGTCACTAGATTTGTTGAATCGGTCCGACCGAGTTTATCAATTCGGTCCCACCGAGATTGGCAAGTTGTGTGTAACGGTAAGATTTTGTGTGGAGGCTATATATACCCTCCACCTCCTCTTCATTCGTGGAGAGAGCCATCAGAACGAACCTACACTTCCAACTTACATTTTCTGAGAGAGAACCACCTACACTTGTGTTGAGGCCAAGATATTCCATTCCTACCATATGAATCTTGATCTCTAGCCTTCCCCAAGTTGCTTTCCACTCAAATCTTCTTTCCCCCAAATCCAAATCCTGTGAGAGAGAGTTGAGTGTTGGGGAGACTATCATTTGAAGAACAAGAGCAAGGAGTTCATCATCAACACACCATTTGTTACTTCTTGGAGAGTGGTGTCTCCTAGATTGGCTAGGTGTCACTTGGGAGCCTCCGACAAGATTGTGGAGTTGAACCAAGGAGTTTGTAAGGGCAAGGAGATCGCCTACTTCGTGAAGATCTACCGCTAGTGAGGCAAGTCCTTCGTGGGCGACGGCCAAGGTGGGATAGACAAGGTTGCTTCTTCGTGGACCCTTCGTGGATGGAGCCCTCCGTGGACTCACGCAACCGTTACCCTTCGTGGGTTGAAGTCTCCATCAACATGGATGTACGATAGCACCACCTATCGGAACCACGACAAAAACATCCGTGTCTCCAATTGCGTTTGAATCCTCCAAACCCTTCCCTTTACATTCTTGCAAGTTGCATGCTTTACTTTCCGCTGCTCATATACTCTTCGCATGCTTGCTTGAATTGTGTTAAGATTGCTTGACTTGTTCTAAAGTTGCTAAAATCTGCCAAGAACTAAAATTGGGAAAAGGCTAAGTTTTTATTTGGTAAAGTAGTCTAATCACCCCCCCTCTAGACATACTTTCGATCCTACAACCCCGTGGAGGGCAGGATGAACAGGACCACCCTGTGGAGGGCAGGATGAACAGTAGACAGTAGAGGGAAGGATGAACTGTAGCCCGTGGAGGGGTGGTTGAACAGGAGCCCGTGGAGAGGGCTGGTTGAACAGTAGCCGGTGGAGTAGCGCGCGGTGGAGGCTGGATGAACAGGAGCCCGTGGATGAACAGTCATAGGTGGAGGCTGGAGGAGGTCGACGGTGGATGAACAGTAGGCCATGGAGGCTGGAGGGGGTCGACGGTGGAGATGAACAGTATCCCGTGGATTCCCGTTTTGCGGTACGCCACACCCCTCCCGATGAACAGGACCCCCGTTTCGACCGTAGCGCTGCAACACAAGTCCGTTTCCTCTGTTTTGCAGTACGCCACACACCTCCCGATCAACAGGACCCCCGTTTCGATCGTAGGACGTCCGTTTCCTCCGTTTTGCGGTACGCCAGACCCCTCCCGATGAACAGGATCCCGTTTCGAACGTGGCCAGTCGAACACAAGGCCGTTTCCTCCGTTCTGCGGTACGCCAGGCCTCGTTTCCATCGGCTGTTCCGTCCAAGCCCTCCCGATGAACATAAAGACGCATCCCGTTCCGACCCAGCCAGTTGGCTCCCCATGAACACGATGACGACGCAGTTTCTCCGTTCCGACCCAACCATGTACATGAGCCCTGGCCATACGTATGCGTGAGTAGGCGTTCGAGACCCTGCCCGTATGTACCTACGTGGCCGTATTTTCTTTCTTGCACACTGGCCGCTGTGCGTACGTGTACATGCTACGTGCGCGCCTCTACTACGACACGTGCGCGCCTCTACATCGACCAATATGTACGTACACGTTCGCGAACAGAATGACAACGCTACATACACTTCGACCAGGTGGGTCCCGACTGTCAGGCACTTCCTTGCCTGTGAAGATGTAGCTGGTGGGTCCCAACAGTCAGGGGGCGAATCGTTTTTTTGCCCGAACGCACTTCCTTGCGTGCGAAGATGTAGCTGGTGGGTCCCAGCAGTCAGGGGGAAACGTTTTTCGTGAAATACGGTGGCCCGTCCGGTGGGTCCCCGCTGTCAGGTGGAGGAATAATTATTTTGCGCGTAATAAGGAGGCACTTCCTTGCTGCGGCAGCCTCTCCACGTACGGTCCATGTCCGATGGAAGCCATTCCTTGACCACGTTGACCACACCGCGCCGAGAGCACCAGGGCGGTGGACAACAGCCAGGCCTTGGAAGGGGTCGACGCGGAGCCGGGGAAGACGCGGCAGTGGATGCCCACGCATAGAGGAGTACGAGGGTTCACTGGTTCGCTGCGGTGTGAGGCCATCGTCGCCGCAGAATAACAGGGGGTGTGGGTGAGTAGAGGGATGGCCTGGCCGGCTGTGGGAATAGTAGGGGGCGGTGAGGCCTCCGCGACAGCACAGCCGGCCACGGGAGGTAGGAGCATGCGGCACGACCGGCGCTGCTTTGGGCGGCTAGAGCAACAAGACCAAAGGTTGAAGAAGCACTACGGCCATTGGATGGACATCGTACGGTCACTGGAGCTAGAATCGTTGTCGGGTGGTTGGAGCGACATATGCCAATGGGTGGCTTATCATTGTGGGTGCCAATAAAATGTCGCCGGTGCCTGGAAACAGGATGAGGCGAAGACATGCACGCCGACGGATCTTACCCAGGTTCGGGGCTCTCCGAGGAGATAACACCCCTAGTCCTGCTCTGCAGGGTCTCCGCATGATCACTAGATCGGTAAAAGTAGCTACAATCGCTCCTAGAGCTGTGGGGTTCAAGGGAGAAGAAGAACAAGGCTAGCTCTTACTTCTCCTCTCTATGGTGTGTGTGCTATGCTTAGAAGCCAACCCATTGCATGGGTGCTCCGGGGGGTTTATATAGGCCTACCCCCCGGGGGTACAATCATAATCCGGCTGGGCTCTGGTCCCAGCCGTCAGTGTCTACGCTCGCCGGCTTCTCCGCCGGCTGTTGGGTCCCGCCGACTGGTGGGTCCCGCCGGCTGCCGGCTTCTTGGTCGACAGGCCGGCCCCACCGCCTAGGGTCTTGTCGGCGGCTGCTTACTATAGCCTCGCCCCTGATGATGAGGGCTTCGTTGAGGTAAGCGTGGCTACAGTGGGCCGCCTCGGGGGCTCTCACTGTAGCCTTACCTCATCTTGTCTCCTTAATGTGGCTCATGCTTCGAGGGAGGGGGTAGCCGGCTTCTGGGGGCCGGCTACGCCCTTGGCCGACTGGGGGAGGCCGGGCCGCCTTCACGCCTCTCTCTGGCTGAAGGGGCCCGCCACCCGTGGGCCGTACGGGAGTCCGTCGTGGATGACGTTGAGGCTAGCATGGCTACAGTGCCGAGCCGAACGGGAGACGGCCGTCCCGTACGGTCTCCTGTGGCCATGCCTGCCTCGGGCTTCGGGGGTAGTGGGCCGTACTGTGGCCACACCCCGTCTTGTCGCTGTTATGTGGGCGTAGCTTTGGTGGTTGTGGTCTCGGCCGGCTTCTTGGAGTCGGCGCTCTTTGAGGCCGACTTCCTGGAGTCGGCCACCCCGCGGATATCCTGG
>NC_057808.1:516406349-516467601 GCF_018294505.1 Triticum aestivum | reverse complement strand
TGGGCCGCCTCCCGTGAGTCGGCTTCGGGGGTAGCCGTCCAGGGGAGGCGGTCCAATGCTTGGAGTGCTTGGAGGCCCAAAGGCCTGATGATTTTTTCAGAAGAACCAGGGGCAGCCAGTTAGGCTACCCGTGGACATTTACTCCGAAAGTAGTCCCCGAAGCTGATTGGGCTTCAAGGTTGGGTAGGAATTGAGAAGCTCGATCAGCTTCCTATCGTGACAAGCCGGCAGCTGGGAGCCAGCTTAGGTTAGGCGTGCCGCCTTGGTCGAAAACTCCGGAGTCGGAGGGCTGGAGCTCGCCAGTGCATGCACCGGGCCGCGGGCCGGCAACTTGCCGTCTGGGAACCACGTGGCCCCTCTTGGCCGGAAAGCCTGCCAGCCCACGCGCGCGATGGGACGTCGCCGCAGGGCGGGGGCCCGCCACGTCCACGCCCGGGCCCAGGCGCGGATTGTCTGCATCCCGAAACCGCCCGCACGTCTCCTTGCGGCAGTTTCGGCTCGCCTTTAGGGCGTAATAATCGCGAGGCGTGGGGGGAATGGGTGCAGTTAATCCCACGACTCCCCCCACGTTCGGCCTCCCCGGCCTCGCCTCGAGAAGCTATAAGTAGGGGGGAATGGAGGGTGGCAGGCTCTTGCACGCTCCTCCTCCCTCCACCGTCTTCCTTCACTCGCCGTTTCTTGCAGCAGCGCTTCGCCGCCGCGCTCTTCCACCACACGCTCCTCCGCTGCCGTGCTTGTTTTCGTCATGCCTCCTGCCGCGGAGCAGTATGGCGGGGATTGGGACGGCTCCAACGTCCACGATGATCACGTCGAGTTCCTCCGCAATACGCGGCGGCTGCCCAGCACGGACAAGGTGGAGGTCCGTCTTGCGCCGGCGAAGGAAATTACGCCGGAGCCACAGGAGGGCGAGCGGGTGGTCTTCCGCTTGCATTTCTTGCGCGGCATCGGCCTGCCAGCGAGCGCCTTCTTCCGCTCCTGGCTCGATTTCTACCAACTCCAGCCGCACCACCTCACCCCAAACGCGGTGGTGCTGTTGTCAGCCTTCGTCACCCTATACGAGGGCTACCTCGGCGTCCTCCCCACCCTCGAGCTCTGGGGGGAGTTCTTCCAGTCCAAGCTGGGCACGCGCATGCAAGGCGTGCCGGCTCAGACTGGCGCCTTCATCGCGTCGCGGAGGTCGGTCGCCAACAACCCCTTCCCCGTCATCCCGCTGATCCAATCGGTGAAGAAGTGGCAGAAGTCGTACTTCTACGTGCGGAACATCGCCCCACGGGGCGACTACATCAACCTGCCGGTTTACGTAGCCGGCCCACCGGCGGGCAGGCGGCCCCAGTGGTCCTTCCGGGCCGTGACTCTGACGCCGGCTGGGTCCGCAGCCGTCGCCCGAGTGCGAGTGATGACCCAGTCGGAGGGCCTGACGGGGCCCGACCTTCTGGCCGCCTTCATGACGCATCGGGTTCTTCCGCTCCAGAGCCATCCTCATCTGATCTGTCAGATGAGCGGCCTGCTCGATCCGAGCCGGATGTGTACCAAGGACATGCCGCACGCGGAGGTCGCCTATATGGTGAACTACCTCGCGAACTGCAAACTCTCCGAAGAGTGGCAGTTCGGCAAGGAGCCATACAGCCAAGCCAATCCACCGCCCACGGTATGCTCTCCTTGTTTCTTCTTTTTCTCTTAACTCTGTTGCCGAGTTCCTCTTGGCCGACTCTAACTTAGTCGGCTTGTTTTTCGACAGAGCCCTCTCCTTCGGCCGGCCGGCGGGTCAGACGCGGAGCGTCGATTCGTCCCCGACCAGACGGAACACGATCTGGAGGACCCTGACTTGGGGGCGGCCGGTATGGACGACAACATCGAGGCGGGTGGTGGCCAAGCCGGCGGCGAAGCAGGCGGCTCCGGGCTCGGAGTCACCTTCGACGACTGGCCGGATGATGATGAGGCCGAAGTCGCCCCGCGCCGCCAGCCGGCATCTGGACGCAGCGCGGGTTCCTCCGCTGCACCGCCTGCTCGGGGCGGAGGGCAAAAGCGTCGCGCCACCCAGGGTTTGTTCGGCAGTCGGACGAAGAAACCCAGGGGCGGGGCGGCAGCAACCAGGCGGGAGGAGGCGGCCGCGAAGTCGGCTCGCTTCCGTAAGACGGTGAAGCAGCCGCAGACCGTGTCGGCGTAAGTTCGAATTTATTGTATACTCTTTTTCTTTCTTTTCTCTGGTGGTTCCTGAACCCTTGTCTTTTTCTCCAAACGATCAGAGCTCCATTGTCGCTTGAGCGGGCGGCTGCCGCCTCCGTCGTCGAGTCGCCGAGGGGGTCTGGGAGCACCACTCGCCGCGTGGACCCCCGGGCCGACCTTCCGGAAGCGACAGAACGGAACACGCGGGAGGCGCGGGCGGAACGGGAGGCGCGAGAGGCGGAGGCACGGAAGGTGGCCACCGCTCAGGCGGCGTAGGAGGAGGAGGCGGCGAAGGTGCTCGCTGACGCCGCTGCCAGGGCCCAAGCGGAGGCTGCAGCTGCGGCGGCGGCGGAGGAGGTTTTGATGGTCACCCCGCTGCGCGTCATGGCGCCTGGGGACATGGAGCCCTCGCCAGAGGGAGCCAGTGGCGACCAGCCAGGGCTGGGGAGAGACGACGACGTCATCATCCTGGAGAGGGCGCCGGTGCCAACCCCGCCAACTGGGGCGGCTCAAGGCGGCCGGCCTGACCCGCCGCCTGCACAGTCAGCGGGGGGCGAGCCGGCCGCGAGGACTGAGATGGCGGTCCGGATGCCGTCGAGCCGGCGCGCGGGGAAGGTTGCGTCGGAGCCACAGAAGGCCGCGTCGGAGCCGCAGCCGGCCGTGGGCTCCAGCTCGTCGGCCCAGGATGCGGAGGCGGCCAGCGCTACCTCGGGGTGGACGCCAGGCGGGGGGACGGCCGTGATGAACGTGGCTGCGCAGGACGTCCGGACCCGGCTCCAGGGCCAAGCTGCGGCGCTGAGGCAGTTCACCGACGAGTTCCTTGCGACGCGGGCGGCCATCCGGGTTAGTCTTCCCATCTTGCTTCTTCTTGATCTTGATTTCTTCTTGATCTTGATTTCTTCCGTGGGGGCGCGTCAGCGCACCCACTGGGTGTAGTCCCCAAGTTCCGAGTCGGCTGCTGAGCAGGCGGCTTGGAACTTCTTAGTGGATTTGTCTTTGCTATTCTTGTTCTTACTTCGATCTTCCATCTATCTTGCAGGACTACCACAATCTTCGTGTGCCCGCCTTCAACTCCCAGGCTCGGAGCTGATCCAGAAGACCGCCGACCTTACTGAGAGCCGAGGTACGTGCTTTGTTCTTTATCTCATGTGGGGGCGCGTCAGCGCACCCACTGGGTGTAGTCCCCGAGATTCGGGCCGACTGCTGAGCAGTCGGGTCGGATCTTCCTTGACGACTTCCTCTTACTGTTCTTTCTTTTTCTGCCGTCTCCGCAGCGGCCAACGCCAGTCTGAGGGCACAGCTGGGGGAGTCCCAGACTGCCCTTCATTCCAAGGATGCCGAGCTCGCCGCCTTGGTGCAGGAACGCGACCGCCTAGCCAAGAAGTTGGCCGACCAGGAGGAAGGCCACAAGGCGGCTCTGAAGGTGGTGCAGGACCGTGAAGCCGCCCTCCAGGCCGAGTACGAGACAGAGGCGGCTGGCTGGGCTGAGGCCAGGCAAACTCTGATCTCGGGCTATGGTCAGATCGAAGATCTGGTTGACGGTAAGCCGCCTACCTCTTCGTCCTTTCTTGCCATCTGCCATTTTTGGCTCGTTTTCTGATTTGGTGCTCTTTTCTTCTTTTCTTCTTCTTTCTTGTGCAGAATATTTCCCTGGCTATTCTACCGCCGCCAACCAGACCATCGAGGCCCGCCGCCAGGCGCGGAGGCAGGCTGGCTTTGAGATTTCGCCACCGCCGGCCGTTCGGTGGAGGAGCAGCTCTTGGCGATCCAGGCCCGCATCCAGCCGGCTCACCGACTGCTCCGCCGGCTTCAGCGTGCCGGGGCGCAAGTCTTGGCCGCCCTCTGGCCCGACCAAGTGGTTCCTCGCACCCCCAGTCGGACTACCGACTGGCTGGAGGTGGCAGTCCGCCGCTTCGAAGCTTGGAAGGCCTCGGCGGCTCGCTCCGGCGCCAGGCGGGCGCTGGAGTTCGTCAAGGCCTGGTATCCTGGCCTGAGCCTGGATCAACTGGTTACCTGGCGGCAGCAAGCCGACACGGAGCTGGAGCCGGCGCGGCCGGCTATCATCTGGCGGGCTTCGGTGATCGCCGACTACACCGACACCAGCGTCTTCGCCCCCGAGGTAGATGACAACGGTGTCGCCCAGCCGGAGGAGTGATTCGGGCTGAACCCGGCGGACGGTGAAGATTCGGCGGAGGAGATCGACTCCAGCGACGAGGGTGAAGAACAGGAGGAGGAAGGTGAAGACACCGAGCCGGCTGGTGGAGCAGCCGGCCAGCCTCAGCCTGACCGCACCTCCAGCACTACGTCGCGCGCGAGTGCGTCGCCTGTTGTTGGTGGTGATCAAGCCGAGACCCGCTAGGCGGCCACTCCTTCAGCCGGCGAGGCCGCCTTCACCGACCAGCTCGGATTCCGCGCTGCGCCCTAGTCTGCCATCTTTTGTTTTCCTGTCTTGTTACTTTTAGAACAATGTTTGGTTAAGTCTGCACAATTCCACCCACTGGGTGTATTTGAACTTATGTATGTTTCCAGCCTGTTGGGGGCTTTATATGTATATATAACTTATGCATGCATTTGGCCTTTCCTTGTACTTTGCTTTTTATCCTTCTGCTGTTTCCTTTGCCGCCCTCCCTTGGTTGCCGCCTCCCCAGTCCAACAGTTGCTCTGCAATCTATAGCTGGAGGAGTGCTTGGCCAACTGGGGGGGGGGGCGAAGTACTTTAGCTTTGCTGGACTAAAGCTAAGTGTTTAGGAAGTCGGCCAGCCGGCTGTTTTGACAGCCGGCAGGCATGTTTGGAGGCCGTCTCTTTGCTATATAGGTTTGTTGTTCCTTAGCCATTTTTCGTGTGGGCATCCTTTCTGCCTTGCCTCTTGCTAGTCGGACAGTCGGTTCTTCGAGCTGCGACTTTCAACAAGAGAGGACTCGGGAGCCGGCACACTACTTTTCTGACTTCAGGTAGAACTTTCAATATAGCTCAAGGCGGCCAGTCCCCGGGCCGACTAGTCGAACCCGGTGCCAGACAACAAATCAAATGTAATAATACATTCATGGATATGACACTTGTCATTCATAGATAAACAAAGGCAGTCCCCGAGTACTGTTCGGGGGGGCCTGTTGGTTTGAACTTAATACAAAAGGGTAGCATGATACATACTGCTTTTAACTGTAAAATCGTCTCAGGAGGTTTGCGTTCCATGGTCGCTCCGACTCCTTGCCGGAGTCGTCTCTCTTGCGTGCTCTTGGTTTTTGTGCGTCGATCAAGTAGTAGGAGTTGTTGCCGAGTGCCTTGCTGACGACGAAGGGGCCTTCCCAAGGGGCCGAGAGCTTCTGCTGGCCGGCTGTTCGCTGGATCAGCGGGAGCACGAGGTCGCCCTCTTGGAAGGATCTTGGCTTGACCTTGCGGTTGTAGTAGCGACGCAGCCCTTGCTGGTAGATGGCGGACCGGCTGAGTGCTAACAGCCGGCCTTCTTCCAGTAGGTCGACGCCATCTTCTCTTGCTTCCTTTGCCTCCTCCTCCGTGTACATGGTGATCCAAGGCGAGTCGAACTCGATGTCTGTTGGGATGACAGCCTCGGCACCGTATACGAGGAAAAATGGAGTGAAGTCGGTTGACTTGTTGGGTGTAGTGTGCAGGCTCCAGAGAACAGCCGGCAGCTCATCGAGCCAGCAGCCGGCCGATCGCTCCAGTGGTACGACCAGTCGGGGCTTGATGCCGGAGAGGATGAGTCCATTTGCTCGCTCGACCTGGCCGTTTGACTGCGGGTGGGCAACGGACGCTAAGTCTAGTCGGATGCCCTACGTCGCGCAGAAACGTGCCAGTGCTCCTTTGGCGAAGTTCGTGCCGTTGTCGGTGATGATGCTGTGCGGCATGCCGTACCGAGTAGTGATGTTGGTGATGAATGTCACGGCAGTCGGCCCGTTCAGCTTCTTAATCGGCTTTGCTTCGATCCACTTTGTGAACTAGTCCACAGCGACCAGTAGATGTGTCAAGCCGCCGCGGGTTGTCTTGAAAGGGCCCACCATGTCCAATCCCCAGACGACAAAAGGCCAGGTGAGGGGAATGGTCTTGAGTGCAGAAGCCGGCAGGTGTTGCTTGGAACTAAAAACTTGGCATCCTCTGCAGCTCTTGACTATTTCTTTAGCATCCTCCAAGGCAGTCGGCCAGAAGAAACCATGGCGGAAAGCCTTGGCCACAAGTGATCTTGAGGCTGCGTGGTGGCCACATTCGCCTAGGTGGATGTCTTTGAGGATTGCCACTCCTTTTTCTGGTTCGACACAACGCTGGAAGACTCCAGTGACGCTGCGCTTCACAAGCTCTCTGTTGATTATTGTGTATGTTGCGCCTCGTCATTGCACTAGTCTTGCTGAGATCTCATCAGCCGGCAGCTCTCTGCTGACTAGGAACTTGAGGATGGGCTGGGCCCATGACGGAGCTGTGACTTCTTCTTCTGTTAATGTAGCCACCATGACTCGGGTGGGTGGGTTGGGCGGCGTGGAATTGGAGTCGGCCACCGCTTCTTGTGTCGTTGCAGTCGCCGGACCGACTGCTGCAGTCCCCGGGCCGGTTGCGACTACGGCAGTCCCCGGGCCAGTTGTCGAAGTCCCCGTGCCGCCTGCGGGGTTTCTCCAGTCGGACCCGGCTGTATCTGGCACAGGCGGTACGAAGATGGAATCCGACTCTGGAGACGGCTTGATGGACGGCTTGAGGAGGCGCTGGAGGGAGACGCCAGTCGGTATGGCTTGTCGGGTGGAGCCGATCCGTGCTAGGGCATCTGCTTGGTCGTTGTCGGCCCTTGGCACGTGAAGGAACTCGCACCCTTCGAATTATCCGCTGATCTGCCGGACGAGGAATCGATAGCTCGCCATGTTCGCGTCCTTGGCGTCCCAGTCGCCAGACGATTGATGGACCACCAAGTCTGAGTCGCCGTAGCACAGGATCCGGCGTATGCCGAGTTCTTTGGCTAGCCGGAGCCCATGTACGAACGCCTCGTACTCGGCCACGTTGTTGGAGGAGGCGAAGTGGATCTGCAGCGTGTACTTGAGTTTGTTGCCTTTGGGAGAGGTGAGGACGATGCCGGCTCCCAAACCGGTGCGCATCTTGGACCCGTCAAAGTGCATCCGCCAATGGGTAGAGTCGGGAGCCGGCGGTAGGTACTGGGTCTCGGCCCAGTCGACGAGGAAGTCGGCCAATGCTTGCGACTTGATGGCGGTGCGGGGTTGGTAGAAGATTGTGTAGGGCGCCATTGCAATGGCCCATTTAGCCACCCGGCTGGATGCATCCCGGCTGCCTATGATCTCGGCGAGCGGGGCAGTGCACACGACCGTGATGGGGTGCTCTTGGAAGTAGGGCTTCAGTTTCTTGGCAGCGAAGTACACCCCATAGCACATCTTCTGGTAGTGCGGGTAGTTTTGCTTTGAGCTGGATAGCACTTCGCTGAGATAGTACACCGGCCTCTGGACTAGATGGGCTCGGCCTTCCTCCGGGCGCTGGACCACAACAACAGTGCTGACGATTCGGCTAGTCGCGGCGATGTAGAGGAGCATGGGCTCCTTCTCAGTCGGCGCCGCCAGGACAGGCGGAGTGGTCAGCATTTTCTTCAACTCATGGAAGGCTTGGTCGGCTTGGTCGTTCCACTCGAAGTGATTGGACTTCTTCATGAGTCGGTACAGGGGGAGAGCCTTCTCTCCTAGTCGGCTGATAAAACGATTCAGGGAGGCTAAGCAGCCAGTGAACTTCTGCACATCTCGCAGTTTGGTGGGAATCTCCATCCTCTCGATGGCCTTGATGTTGACAGAGTTGCATTCGATGCCGCGTTCAGAGACCAGGAAGCCTAGCAGCTGGCCGGCTGGCACTCCGAACACGCACTTCTCGGGGTTGAGCTTAATTTGGAATCGGCGCAAGTTGGCGAATGTTTCTTTCAGGTCTTCCAGCAAGGTACCGCGCTTCTCTGTCTTCACCACAATGTCGTCTACATAGACGTGGGCATTTCTGCCGAGTTGTTTCAAGAGGCATTTCTGCATGCAACGCTGAAAAGTGGCACCGGCATTCCTCAAGCCGAATGTCATAGTCAGGTAGCAGAAAGCTCCAAAGGGTGTGATGAAGGCAGTCTTCACGCGGTCAGCTGGGTCCAACTTGATCTGATGGTACCCTGAGTACGCATCCAAAAAACTTAACAGCTCGCATCTGGCTGTGGAGTCTATTACTTGGTCAATCCATGGCAGAGCAAATGGATCCTTTGGGCAGGCCTTGTTCAGGCTGGTGTAGTCTATACACATACGCCACTTGTTATTCTTCTTCAGAACCAGAACTGGGTTGGCAAGCCATTCTGGAAAGAACACTTCCATGATAAAGCCAGCGGCAAGGAGCCGGGCTATCTCTTCTCCCACAATTCTTCGCTTCTCTTCGGACAGTCGGCGGAGGGGTTGCTTGACCGGCTTCGCGTCGGCTCGGACATGTAATTTGTGCTCGACGAAATCCTTCGGGACACCCAGCATGTCCTTTGGGGACCATGCAAAGATGTCTCGATTCTCACGAAGGAAGTCGACGAGCTCGCCTTCCTATTTACTGTCCAAGTTCGCCCCAATGACAGCGAACCTCTCCGGGTTCTCCGGGTCCAGAGGTATATTCTTTGTCTCTTTGGCAGGCTGGAAGGAGCCCTGCGCATCACAATCTTTGGGGTTGGGGGACAGGGCCGGCTGCTTGCCGGCCATGGCCACAACCCGTTCCAACATCTTCTTCTCTTCTGCCACCACGAGGGACTCGGCCAGCTGGCTGCTGGCCATGGCGCACTCGATGGACTTCTTGTAATTGCCGGCTACCGTGATGATCCCCTTCGAGCTCGGCATCCTCATCTTCAGGTAGGCGTAGTGGGGCACAGCCATGAACATGGCCAGAGCAGGTCGGCCAAGCAGAGCATGATAGGGGCTTTCCAAATCCACTACCTCGAACCAGATTGCTTCTCGGCGAAAATGATCTTTGTCTCCGAAGAGAACATCCATTTTTATCTTGCCGATTGGGGAGCAAGACAAGTCGGGGACGATACCATGGAAGACGGTGCGGCTTGGCATGAGCTGCTTCGCTTTGATGTTCAGCTTCTCCATGGTATCGCGGTACAGTATGTTGATACTGCTTCCGCCATCTATCAGGACGCGGGAGAATCGGGCAGCTCGCCTCTCCGTCGCGAGGGTGACATCCAAGACCATTGCATAGGAGCCAAGAGAGGGCATCACCTCTGGGTGGTCGGCCTGGCTCCAGCTGATTGGCTTCTCTGACCAGTGCATGAACTCGGGGGGTGCTGGAGGCGACTGCATTAACTTGTTGATGCTGTCGGCGTCGACTGCGCTTGTCGTCGGCTTGACTGGTGAAGATGACGTAGGCGGCGTGCTCTTCGGGGAATTCATCTTGGATGGCGCCGACTGCCGGTCGAGCCGCCGGCTGCTGGGAGGTTGGAGGCGGCGGACCGGGAGGCGGAGGCGGCAGCATCCCCTCGCCCTTGGTGATGCGGGTGAGCCAATGGCATTTTCGAGTTGTGTGATTGGACGGCTTCGCGCCGCTGTGGAATTTGCAGGGGGCATCAAGAGCCTGTTCGTAGGAGAAAGCCGGCTGCCAAGGCGGCCTGCCACCCTTCTTCTTGGGAGCGGGCCGTTCTTCGGGCTGCTCATCTTCAACGGTGGCCACCTGCCGACTGGTGGAAGTCGGCATGGGGGCCTTGCGCTTGTGGTTGTTCTGGTAGGGGCGCCGATTAGGGTCGCCAGCCGGCGTCTTAGGAGCCGGAGCGATCACCTTCCCCGAGGCGTCCACTCGGAGCTCGGTCTTCATCGAGGAGTCGGCTGTGGCATACTTGTCCGCGATGACCAGCAACTCGTCGAGGGTAGCTGGCTCGTCGCAGAGGAGTCGGTGCTTGAGGAGGGTGCCCTCTTGGCACCCGGCGGTGAAGGACTCGATGGCCTGGACCTCATGCACCCCCTCGCAGGAGTTGCGGAGCTCGGCCCACCGGGTGAGGTAGTCGCGGGTCGACTCGTTGGGCCCTTGGACGCAGAGGGAGAGCTGGCGAGGCTTGGGAGGCCGCTTGTAGGTGCTGGTGAAGTTGCGGACAAAGACTTCCGTGAAGTCCAGCCAGCTGTTGATGCTGTAGGGCTTGAGGCTGTTGAGCCATGTGCGCGTCGTGCCTTGCAGCATGAGGGGGACGTACTTCACGGCGACGCGCCGATTGCCGTTGGCTATGCTGACGGCCGTGGAGTAGTCGATGAGCCAATCATCCGGCTTCACTGAGCCGTTGTACTTGGGCGTGTCTCTGGGGAGCGAGAACCCTTTGGGGAAGGGCTCGTCGCGGATGCGGGGGCCAAAGCATGGCGGGCCGACATCGTCTTCTTCTTCTAACGCCAAGGATCGAGCAAGGCGGTCGATCCTGTGGCGGGCGTCGTTCTCGCTGACTCCTTCTCGGCGGCCGAGTCGGTCGCCAAGAGTCGGGTGTGTGATAGGCGGCGGAGTGAGGCGTCTTTCTCT
Organism: Triticum aestivum; assembly: GCF_018294505.1. Classification (NCBI taxonomy): domain Eukaryota; kingdom Viridiplantae; phylum Streptophyta; class Magnoliopsida; order Poales; family Poaceae; genus Triticum; species Triticum aestivum. Next base: position 516,456,932 of record NC_057808.1, on the reverse strand, counting down.
TCGAGGCGGGGGGGGAGGCAGATTTCCTTGGTGTTGTACTGCTCGAGGGCGGCCCTCCGCGTCGCGCTCGATGGTGATGCGAGTCCGGCTGCGGCTGGCAGCCGGCTCCTTGTCTTTCTTGTGGCGTGCGCCGCTCACAGTCGGCGAGCGGGACATCGCGGCGTGCTCCTGGCGCGGGGGATGACTATCAGCACGGGCGCCGGCTTCGTGCCGTTCTGCAGCCGCGTCGATCAGCTGCTGAATCCATCTTGTCATGTAAGGGAGCTCATCGGCTCCCAGCCCATTGAGCTCTTCTGCAGCCGCCTGAGCGGCTCGCAGATTCTCGAGCGAGGTGGCGTAGACGGGGCGATCTGCCCCCAGCATGCTGGCAACGCCCGCGCCGCGCTTCTGGATGAAGCCGACTCGGCTCGGGCCGCTAGGCAGCGGCGTACCGAAGGCGGCGCAGTCAACTTCGCGCTGGTGGGCCTCGGTGAGGCGTCTCATGGAGGCTATCTTCTGGCCCTCCGCGATGAGGGCGAGGCGGCGTGCCTCCAGGGTCTCGGCGTCGACATCGGCCGAGATGGGGACGGAGAGGTCGTGCATCGCCGCTTGCAGGGCGTCGTGGGCGTTCTCGCCCGAGTTGGCGACGTGGCTGATGACCAGCACTTCGGTGACAGCGCTGCTGCCGCTGTCAGCTCGAGGGAGGGTATCGTCGAAGACCACCACGTCAGAGGGGTAGGCGTCAAGCGATGCTGTGTCGGAGTCGACAAGCATCGGGACGGTGGAGCCGACCGACTCCACATCTGCACCAGGCTCGCTGGAGACGTGAAGCTGGTCGAGGAGGCTGATGAGGCGGCTCTCGGGGTAGTCCGTGCCTGCGTCGGACGCAGGCTCGTCGGAGATGCCAGTCTCGCCGAGCAGATCGGCGAGGCAGCTCGCAGCGCAGGCGTCGTCGACGCCTTGCAGTGCGTCGAGGCAAACGCCATCGGGCGCAGCAGGCTGGCTGCGCTCGCGGGGGAGGAAGAGGGTTCCCGTCCAGAACAGGTCTCCGGACGACGGTGCACCTGGCCCCACGGTGGGCGCCAAATGTCGGGTGGTTGGAGCGACATATGCCAACGGGTGGCTTATCATTGTGGGTGCCAATAAAACATCGCCGGTGCCTGGAAACGGGATGAGGCGAAGACATGCACGCCGGCGGATCTTACCCAGGTTCGGGGCTCTCCGAGGAGATAACACCCCTAGTCCTGCTCTGTGGGGTCTCCGCATGATCACTAGATCGGTAAAAGTAGCTACAATCGCTCCTAGAGCTGTGGGGTTCAAGGGAGAAGAAGAACAAGGCTAGCTCTTACTTCTCTCTCTCTATGGTGTGTGTGCTATGCTTAGAAGCCAACCCTTTGCATGGGTGCTCTGGGGGGTTTATATAGGCCTACCCCCCGGGGGTACAATCGTAATCCGGCTGGGCTCTGGTCCCAGCCGTCAGTGTCTACGCTCGCCGGCTTCTCCGCCGGCTGTTGGGTCCCGCCGACTGGTGGGTCCCGCCGGCTGCCGGCTTCTTGGTCGACAGGCCGGCCCCACCACCTAGGGTCTTGTCAGCGGCTGCTTACTATAGCCTCGCCCCTGATGATGAGGGCTTCGTTGAGGTAAGCGTGGGTACAGTGGGCCGCCTCAGGGGCTCTCACTTTAGCCTTACCTCGTCTTGTCTCCTTAATGTGGCTCATGCTTCGAGGGAGGGGGTAGCCGGCTTCTGGGGGGCGGCTACGCCCTTGGTCGACTGGGGGAGGCCGGGCCGCCTTCACGCCTCTCTCTGGCTGAAGGGTCCCGCCATCCGTGGGCCGTACGGGAGTCCGTCGTGGATGACGTTGAGGCTAGCATGGCTACAGTGCCGAGCCGAACGGGAGACGGCCGTCCCGTACGGTCTCCTGTGGCCATGCCTGCCTCGGGCTTCGGGGGTAGTGGGCCGTACTGTGGCCACACCCCGTCTTGTCGCCGTTATGTGGGCGTAGCTTTGGTGGTTGTGGTCTCGGCCGGCTTCTTGGAGTCGGCGCTCTTTGAGGCCGGCTTCCTGGAGTCGGCCACCCCGCGGATATCCTGGGGGGGAGGTTGCTGAGGCTGGGCCGCCTCCCGTGAGTCGGCTTCGGGGGTAGCCGGCCAGGGGAGGCGGTCCAATGCTTGGAGTGCTTGGAGGCCCAAAGGCCTGATAATTTTTTCAGAAGAACCAGGGGCAGTCGGTTAGGCTACCCGTGGCCATTTACTTCGATAGTCGTGCATATTGACTAAGTTGACAAAGCCCTCCGTCCCCGTCAACTTAGTAGGCCCACAAGTCAGCCTGCCACTATACTGGGTCCCAGCTAGCAGGGGGAGTATTCATTTTTTTTTGCGTAATAAGGACGCACTTCCTTGTTTGCGAAGATATAGCTGGTGGGTCCGAGCTGTCAGCGGCGGTAACATTTTTTCGCGAAATACAGAGGCCCTTTCGGTGGGTCCCAGATGTCAGGTGGAGGAATCATTATTTTGTGCCTAATAAGGAGGCATGTCCTTGCGTGCGGCCGTGGACCCAACTTTCAGCCTCTCCACATACAGTCCACTTCAGATGCATGTTGGTCGTTGACCACGTTGACCAGGCCATGCCGAGAGCACCAGGGCGGTGGACAACGGCGAGGCCTAGGAAGGGAACGACACGGAGGCAGGGAAGACTCGACGGTTGTTTCCCATGCGTAGGGGAGTACGACTGTACGAGGGTTTACTGGTTCGTCTGCCGTCGCCGGAGAATAACAGCAGGTGTGGGTGAGTAGAGGGATGGCTAGGCCAGCGATGGGATTACAGTGGGGCGGTGAGGCCAGCGCGGCAGCACAGCCGGCCGCGGGGAGGAGGGAGCAGGCAGTCCCGCCGGTGCTTGTTTGAGCGGCTAGAGTAGGAAGAGTAGAGATTGAAGAAGCACGACGGCCGTTGGATTGAGATCCAACAGTCACTGCTTGTGCGTCAACCTTTTTTTTAGAAAGCCTCAAATCCGTGGAAAACAGCATACAACCCATCTGCCATTATTTCTAATAATTTACAGCCAATTTTCTAATTCTTAAGGTTTTTTTGGAGCCCATATTCTTTTTGTTAGAATTACAGCCCATATTGTGGCCACGGTTAAAAAATTACATGAAATTTTGCATATTTCGGTGCAGTCCGAACTGTTTTTAATCCCGAAATTTCGAGTCACATTCAAACTGATTTTAAATATGAATGTATATCAATATAAAATCCAACAAATTGTCCATGCATAAAAATTAATGCAATTTAAAATATCGAAATGAAAAAAAAGAAATTTGAAACTAATTGCCGGTTTGATGTGTTTTAAAAATGTACAACCCATTTCTCATTACTGATAGGCCATTTTCTCGTCCAGCCGAATGAAGCTCTCCTCGTCTTGAAAGATTTGCAGCCCAACAGGCCTCACAAAGCGACTTACTTGGCAAATCAAAAAAAACTGGGCTAGCCATTTTCAGAAAGAAAAAAAACTACTGGGCTGGTGTGTGGTAAACATAAAAGAGAAGGCTGTCTAGACATGCCAGAGTACCCCGCACAGCCCAGTTGACACCCTGCTTCCGTCTCAAAAACAAATTAGATAAATGCCACTCCAATTATGGTGATTCATAAAAATGCCACTTCAATTTCCAAACTTTGAAAAATGCCACTGCAATTTTTGCAAACTTTGGAAAACGCCACTGCAATTTGCAAACTTTGAAAAACGCCACTCCAGACTTCGAAAAATGCCACTAGAAATGGCATGAAATGGCATTTTTCAAAGTTTGGAAATTGCAGTGGCATTTCTCGGAAACACCAGATTTGGAGTGGCATTTATCAAATTAAACCAAAACAAAAATAACTGGGCGAGCTGTTGGGTCCCTGGTGTCAGCCGCTCGTTGTGCAATTCTCTCATTTATAGACTACGTTGACATTGGCATGTGACCCAGATGTCAGAAATCCATTAGGAGGAGCCATTTTTTTATTGGCTTTAAATAAGGAGGCACTTGCTTGCGTACTGCCATGATCTTGGCGGGTCCCTGCTGTCATCCTCTCCACGTACAATCATCTCCTGATTGTGTACGCGTCAACTTGGTAGGCCCACAAGTCAGCCTCTAAACCCGTGGAGGACAAATACAACCCATTTAGAAAAATAACAGCCCATTCCATACGTTCAAACGGAAAGTTCAACATATAGAGCAAAGTAACAGGTCTGATCCACATATAGAGTACTGAACTTCCACGTTGACAACCATCATAGCCAAGTTAACTATCTACTCCCACTAATACTCTAGTAGCGTACAAGTACTAACTAGACGATGCCGACCGCCATCTGTGGTACACGCTAAACGCCGGCACCGGCGTCCTCCGCCTCGCCTCGGACTTGCCAGAGGTGTGATAGGGCGCGTTGCTCACGCGCGTTGGCCCTTTCCATACCGGCGTGGTCCACCGAAGCTTTGGCTTCTAAGCAGGAAACCCACTTGATGAGCTGGTAGTAAAAATCAGGCCGGGCGCCGGGGCTATTTGCCGGGCGCCGGCCTCCACGTAGTCGGCCCAATTGCAGGCGCTCTGCTCGCGACTCAGAGCATCGGTGCGCTGCTGCTCCATGTCCCGCTGGCGGCGCAAATCGGCGATACGCTGCTCCTCCGTCAAGCGGTCGCGCTCCAACAACTCCTGCTCCTCCGCCAGGCGGGCGCGCTCCAACAACTCCTCGATCTCCGCATTGCCATCTAAAGACCGATAGAATGCCTCCTCCCTCCGTCTGCCTTCCGGTGAAAAAACGAACACTAGTTCCGGTGGTGACCGCCTCCGGTGTCGCCAATCGCGGACGGGCGGGGGCATGGCAGACGTGGCGAGAGCGAGGATACGTGGCGAGCGACGTCGGACCGGTGGGGGCTTATGAGGATAGGGCGAGTTGGGTGATGGTGCCACCGGAGAAGCCCGGGAAACAGTAATTATAGGCGGAAGGTAGGCGAACTAGCGTGTTGCGGGAAACGCGACGGTCATCGCGGTCATCGGAATTCAATGCATAAGCAGGCATGGCTTAGCGCGCCAGCTTGCCGTGGAAAACTAGAAAAACTGAAATTATGACTGTGCCGTCCCGTCCCTTCAGTGGTGAGTCCCGTCCGTGCTGGGTCGCACGCCGGCATGACGGTCAAATGAGTGCACTCGAATTATCCAGATGAGGTACTCCCTCCTTGTAAAATATGTGTCCACCACTCATCATCTACCTTGGTTGGTTAGATTTTTGAATTGAGCCCTGCAAACCGGAAAGGAGGTAGTACGTGTGTGATCCGCTATTTATTCGTGTAGGATCGAGTAGGTCGCTTTTTGAATTGAGCCCTACAAACCGGAAAGGAGGTATTACGTGCGTGATCCTCTATTTATCCATGTAGGATCGAGTAGGTCGGATAGTGTACGTGTAGGATCGAGTAGGTCGGATGGTGTACGTGTACGATCGCATTAGTTGATGAACGTTCGCTGGGAGATAAGGCATTTGCGAACGTTTTTGCTGGCAGTTTCTTCAGATTCGCATGGCATTTTCTTCAGAGCAGCTTGTCAGTTTCTTCAGAGGTAGGCATTTTTATTCAAAAAACTACCACTTCGGATCTTGCGTCGGAACTAAAACTGCCAGGAGCGCATTAGTAGGCTAGCTAGTGATTGATCAGTAACTTGTAAACACTGAGCGAACATAAATAAGGAACTGTTAGTAACTTGTAAACACTAAGAACACAAAAATAAGGATCATGCTATCCACAACAGTAAGAGCCGATCCATTCAAAATGTTCACACGAGACTCAGAGGCCTGGCATTGTAATATGTTCACATTAGTAGCCCAAATTCAAAACCAACTAGTACGATTCCCATACATAAGATCAACATGTTACTGCATCTCAATGATTCACAGATCATATATAAATATGTAGCTCCAAAAGCAAAGATCTAGAAAAAACATCTGTTCTTCCTACTAACATGGATGCTTCTCTTGGCGAACATTCAGTACAGACTGAAAGACAAATTTGTTTGTGAAGTCTACAATTCCTCTTGCAAACGTAAGTGGTTTCACCAACAGCTGGAACCATGAGAATGAACCACACATGATGGAGGAACATCCGCTGCAATATGATTTGGTCTTCTCTCAATCACACGGCGAGACTATTTTCGGAATACAAACTTTAACTTAGGCAAAATGATGCCCATTATATAATAACACCAAAGCAATGAAGCACCTAGTGTTTGCCAATAAATAGTACAGTACTACTTTTCTGCAGCCATGAAGTGACTATCCAATCTTTCTGTGTCTATTTTCAAATGGCACTGCATGCAGTGACTATACTATTCTCTTCTGCAGTTCAACCAAAATTGCGTTCACTTTATGTGTTTGCCAAATAGCAACGGGCAGACATCTTTGTCTGCACAAATATCAAGCAGCTAGTAAACATATACCCCACCTTGTATTTTCGGTTTAAACATGTCTCTTCCGCTTAGCATCTATCATGTTTTGCACTGGACAATTTGATACAGTCATGTTTTGCCCTGGACAATTTCATACTGAATTGATTTTCTGGTTCAGAGCAGAAATATAGTGCCTATTCTTCATCAGACCATGGATATCCATGTTCGCAGTGATGGAAGAGGTGAAATCGATACAACCGAAATTGAGCATCCAATCATTGAATTCTGTCCTGCACCTCCAATGTAGGTCCACCTGCCAATAAATTCACATGCAAACCACTAGTATTACTATCTAATGACAGTACAAAAAGAGTAGCAAGATAGTAGCAAACCATGTACCTTCGTAATGAACAGCTCATAGTGCCACCAATTGGATATAAAGGTTTGGAAGAAAACATGCTCCTATTGTTGAACCAGTTGGACTTTTTGTGCAGTTCCACTAAAATTGAGCATCCCTGTTTGCATAGATATTGAAAGTGTGATTACTATAAAAGTGGCACTAGTTGAAGCATAGACTCACAAATATAAGCATTCCAATTTCTTAATGGGAAAAGGTAGCAAGACTGTTTCTAACCACCTGTTTGAAGGAATAAATAAGGCAACAACGGCTGATGTCAGAAAGGCATATATAGTTCTTTCTGAAAGAATGATCAATTCCTGACCTTTCCTCTTCTTTTAAGCATATTTTGTGCAGTTCAACTAAAATAAAATGCCATCACCTCCTTGACAATTCAGTGACACTGTACAAAAGGAAATGACTTAACATTACATCATGATGTCAGGTTTGTAGTCGACAGGCATTAGAGACAAACATACAGACCTCCTCCGATAACATAATGAACATTAATTTTAACAAAGGTGTGACTAAATTTACCGGGATAATTTGAGTGAACTCTACACCCTCTGTTCCTTAATATAAGATATTTTCGCAGTTAAATTTAAAGTACCCAAACGTTCAGTATTTAGAAAAACAGGTAGTGGTTTTCTTGAGCACATATCTGGGAAAGCTTGCCACACTTTATATATGTCCATACGCTAATGCAACACCATTCGAATAGTACAAATATACACTAATCCAGTGGCTAGTGGAACAGTAGAGTAGTTATTTTATTACAGGGTACAGTACAATGGTTTTACTGAACATATTTCCATAAGCTCTAGCACTGGAAGATTTCTATAAGAATTAACAATACAAAATGTAAAGGTTACAAGTTTCAGCATTGGTATACTAGCTGTGCAAGAGCATTAAACCAAATACAAAAGTCTGAAGGTAACTAGCATTATTAACTAATGACAGTATTACAAAATTGCAAACCATGTACCTTCAAGGTAAATATCATTTCGAACTCGAGTGGACATGAAAAATTGCTATCCCAATCTTGATAATCGATCAAACATAAAAACTTGATCGAACGAATCAATACAATAGCCAAAGGAGGAGGTGCCCACTCTTGACCTTTCCTCTTGTCTTCATAATTTTTTGTGCAGTTTAACCAAAATAAAATGACATCAGCGCCTTGGCATTTTGGTGACACTGTACAAAAAAATTGACTTATCTCATGAAAGTGAGGTATGTAATCTATAAGCATTAACAATGCAAAAATCTGAAGGTAGTAACAAGTTTCATCGTTGGTATATAGGTTGTGCAACAACATTAGAATGCCTTAGCTAAAAAATCTTTAATACATCCACAATCAAGAGCTAACCCTGAAATAATCCAGAGACATTAAATGGCATTGCTTAAATTTATCGGTGGCATTAGACTAAATGCGGCATTAGTTAAATGTGGCATCACTTTAGCAGTAGCATTGGTTGACTTTACCGCTGGCATTATACTAACAGCAAAAAAGTGGCAATAAGAGCATGGGAGACCCATTCGGACAGTGGGCGCACCAGTACGATGTACCTCCACGGACGCATAGAGTGGTGAGGGAGGAATGGTTGCCCAGAGCAACAAATATCCAGGCAGCATATGTGGATTATGTCCCATTTTTGTTCTCTTTAGCCACCTTTTTCCTATGTGAGGACAACAACCCGATCGACCTGGTCATTCTCTATTGCGTTGTCATGCCTTTCTACCCTTCTTCAAAAAAGAGACACGAGACTCATTCCTTAGCTACTGATTTCCCCCTTTTTAACCTAGATGCGGGTTCGATGCCTACTCTCTTGGACAGTACAGTGTCCCTTCCTTTCCTTATTGAACCCAGACATGGATTAGTCTGCATGAAGTAGGGTTTCCTTTAATAGTGCAAATTAAGGTTTTCGTCTGCATGACCAGCAGAGCAGAGGACAGGAAATTGGGAAGATGGTGGAGTGAAAAAAGATCCACATGCAGCGACAGTGGCGGAGCCTGCTCAAGTTTAGAGCCTGGGCAAGATCTAAGTGCTGCCAAATTAATTTGTTTTTGCCCAAACAAAATTCTACGCTCGTGGCAGATGGGGAAATAGAACAAGGGTATGGTTCGAAAAGAGGTAGCATACCTGAGGGTCGGCGGGAAGTGGCTTCGCTCGTGGTCGTCGTCCTCCGCACGCACTACGACAGCGAGCTTAGGGATTGAGGCCATCCCGCGCGGGCGCTAGGTCTGAGACGACGGCCTTGTCGTCAGTGCGTGACATCGCTCGCCGATGACGAGTGCGTCAACGGTGCATGTCCTTTTCTTCCCCGGCGGATCTGTGACCATCGGTGAGGAGGGAGAGAGAGGCCGTCTTTTTTAGATCTGGAGAGGGGGTGATAGTGTGAGAAGCAAGTGGGCAGCCCTTAGCAAGAAAGCTCTGAAGCTCCAGCCTATATATGTTTTTTATACTACTAGTACTAGAGGTGGAGTAGTGGTAGAGTAGTTTATATTTTCTCTCCAAACAGTACCAGTTAGTCGTGCTTCAAAACTGAACGGCACGCCATTAAGAAAATAAAGTCGAGACATAATGCGGCACCTCGGGCCAACGCGGCCAGATCGCATTTTTCACGAGAAATTACACACTATGTTTCGTTGACATGTGGTCCCGTTCCAACATGTCAGTGAGACGACGGCGAGTCCTTTTGTACAATTCCCGAAAGGACGTGTAGGCCGGGGTGCCTCTTCGTGTACCGTGGCAAACTGGCAACCGTCCACCAACTCTCCGCCTTTCCCTCTCGATTTGGAACTGCTGTCGCACGCTCTTCCTCCCTCCTCCATTTGCCTTCACCCTTCCTTCTGCCATTGTTCGATCGTCTTCTCCATGGAGGGAACAAGCCGGAAACGACCCCGTTATTCTTGCCCCGATCGGAAAGATGACGTGGTGGGGGAACTCATTGATTGGTGCGACATCATCACCTCGGCTAGCATGGAAGTTTCGTACAAGCCCATTCTCGACTCAACTAATAACATCATTACAAGGAACCCAAGGGTCCAGGAGTGGTTTGATCTCCCTTATCTTCTTTCGTATAAGCCTGTTCGCATGGGCGCGGACGACGGAGGCCTCGCCTTGTGCAAGTTGATGCCGCTTGATAATGATACGTGTGATGTCAAGATGCCATCGCTTAAGGCTAAGTCCTGGGCTGGCACAAATGGAGATTGGGTTGTTTATATTGGGTACAATTGCGAGTGGGAACTTGTGAATGTGTACACTCGTCAGCGGATTCCACTTCGAAAAATCTCCGAGTGCCCTGAGGTTGAGCACACAGATGATCTACGCACGTTCAAATACGATCATGGTGACTGTCATCTACTGAAGATAGCAATTTGTCGAGTTCCCAACCGCTCTTGGAAATACAAGAACTATCAAGTTGTTGCTATCTTCGACAAGCTTGTTGCCGTCCTTCGTGGTTCGACTGGATGGATATTGCTCAAAAATCAGTTTCTATACACGGATGTGTACTGTGATGCAATTGAATACGAGGATCTTGTGTATGCTGCCACCACTCGTGGCACTGTTTTTGCATGGGATCCTCGTAGTTTTGGTCCGTTTGTCTTCCACCGTAATTATAATTGTTTCATCCACATGCATGCGGGTTAGCAAGTTTCCCTTTACTAATTAACCTTCTTCTTGTGTTTCCAAGGTCCTATGAACATTCCACCACCTATACTTGAAAAAATTTATAAGCAAGGGGGAGATGACGATGGTGATGATCATGAGCATGAGGAGGAGAAGAACATATATAGTCAGTGGTGCCTGGCAACTAATTCTGATGGATCACCTCTTCTTGTCTGTATACAATGCACTCAGACTGTTACTACTAAGGAAGCAGGTGTTGTCTCCCATGGTCGCCCTCTCCTGACCTTGTCCAACACCCGTTGCATGGTATTCAGGATGGATACTAGTGTGCTAGCACCAACACCTTCTCGCTGGTTCAGTATTGATAGTCTTGGAGCAAACTCGCTCTTCCTTGGACCAAACTATCCAATGATGGTGAAAGGCGATCCAGCTGCTGTTAACACAACATTACTACCATTTATGAGAAGCAACTGTATCTATACCTCGGACATTTTGGTGGTTCCCTACCCTGGTCCTGATATATGTCGCTTGAGCCTGGATGATCAGTCCTGCGTTGCTCTCGATATTTACAATAGCTGGCCCTTCCTAGAGCACCTATGGTTCAAAGCAAGCGTTTCCAACGCTGAGGATTGGTTGAGTTGAAGTTCATTTCATTGCTTGTTATTTGTTGTGTGATGAAAACTTTAGTATTTGCTAGAATGTTTTCTTGTAAATAATCTATAATCCAACATGTATCCTCATTGTCGTTGTGTGTTGATGACTTGTTGAATTTAATGAATGGTACATTTCAGTTGCAAATGCATGTCATAGACTCAATTTATGAATGGTTTTCGAGTCACTTCTTGGACTGTGAGTACCGTAGTAGTATAGCCAGCATCCGGGTAGTATATGAAGTTGCCACATCACATAGAGCCAACCTAATATTGGAGTATGCTAGCCCTCCACCGGTGCGCCGCTTCAAATGGAGGAGGAAGTGAGAGGTCGCGTCACCTTGTGTCCAAATCTGAGATGCCGCATGTACCAGATGAATGACTCCAAGTTCGACCACCGTGATGCTAGGTGCGAGCCCAGGAACACTGTTGGAGAGACCCCCCTCATAATTTTCCTACATTGGTCGTTTGATTCATATGATAGAATGCTATAGGATTTTTTTCCTATATAATCATGTTTTAATTGGCAATCTAGCATTCACTCCAACTTTTGTTTCACTTCCCTTGTTCCTACGAAGAGAGTACTTGTCTAAATGATGTGCCGCTGCAAGAGCCACCTATATTTATAAACCATGCTCTAAAAAGGTGGACCAGCTTTGGCTATAGTAGTACTGTACTAGGTTAGTAGGTGACCTTGCACTCGGCTCTTCTCCTCTTCCTAAAGTCAAACAATAATGATGGTACTACAGTAGTACTTCTGGCAATCTGACACCAAATGAACTGCTGCACGTCCACCGCCTGTAAGCAAAAGTTTCTCCTCGTGCTGCGAGCCACTGCGCACACGTTGGCGAGGGAGAAGGCGTAGTAAGCAAGCTTCTCTTTGTTCTGCGAGTTGATGGGACACATCAAAGTTATTTATTAGTACTCTCTTCAAAAAGGGCCGACCATGTCCATGGCTACCATCCTGTGCTCTGTCATTAAGTACATGCACTATTCACGTGCCATCGAGGAGAAAAAAAGATTGCGTAGTACTAGGTGCCATCGAAGTGCACTGCATATCTCCATTTTCTTGCATGACACGCCACCTTGATGCTAGATTTCCCGCGTGTCATGGAGGCATATAGTATGATTTTGTAAAATGAAGGCATATAGATGTCCCCCGTGTTGGCAAAAGGATGAAAAAAGCTCATGTCTTAAACGAAAGAGTGGAAGAACATAGATTCCCGACGACCGAGAAGGAGCAACAAACCTCGGGATGGAGCGTCTGCACTCATAATATTTTATATTATTCAGTGATATAAAATCAACCAAATCTCTCCACGTTCGTATACCATTCTATAGTATGAGAATAACTTTGAACGTAAGCCATTGATTCACTCTATCCAATGTTCATAGTTGGAAAATCCAAACAAAACCAAGCATTGGATCAACTCTTTTAGCACTTACCGCCTGCCCACCTAGCCCACCTATATATCCGCTCACGTGTGATGACCACAGGAGCTATCCACTCAGATTGTATGTTAAAAAAATAAAGGTCGATAACTAATGCGGCACCTCGGGCCAATGCGGCCAGATCGCATTTTGCATGAGAAATTACACACCATGTTTCGTTGACATGTGGTCCCGTTCCAACATGTCAGTGAGACGACGACGAGTCCTTTTGTACAATTTCCGAAAGGACGTGTAGGTCGGGGCGCCTCTTCGTGTACCGTGGCAAACTGGCAACCGTCCACCGACTCTTCGCCTTTCCATCTCGATTTGGAACTGCTGTCGCACGCTCTTCCTCCCTCCTCCATTTTCCTTCACCCTTCCTTCTGCCATTGTTCGATCGTCTTCTCCATGGAGGGAACAAGCCGGAAACGACCCCGTTATTCTTGCCCCGATCTGAAAGATGACGTGGTGGGGGAACTCATTGATCGGTGCGACGTCATCACCTCGGCTAGCATGGCAGGTTCGTTCAAGCCCATTCTCGACTCAACTAATAACATCATTACAAGGAACCCAAGGGTCCAGAAGCGGTTTGATCTCCCTTATCTTCTTCACTATAAGCCTGTTCGCATGGGCGCGGACGACGAAGGCCTCGCCTTGTGCAAGTGGATGCCACTTGATAATGATACGTGTGATGTCAACATGGCATCGCTTAAGGGTAAGTCCTGGGCTGGCGCAAATGGAGATTGGGTTGTCTATATTGGGTACAATTGCGAGTGGGAAATTGTGAATGTGTACACTCGTCAGCGGATTCCACTTCCAAAAATCTCTGAGTGCCCTGAGGTTGAGCACACAGATGATCTACGTACGTTCAAATACGATCATGGTGACTGTCGTCTACTGAAGGTAGCAATTTGTCGAGTTCCCAACCGCTCTTGGAATTACAAGAACTATCAAGTTGTTGCTATCTTCGACAAGCTTGTTGCCGTCCTTCGTGGTTCGACTGGATGGATATTGCTCAAAAATCAGTTTCTATACACGGATGTGTACTGTGATGCAATTGAATACGAGGATCTTGTGTTTGCTGCCACCACTCATGGCACTGTTTTTGCATGGGATCCTCGTAGTTTCGGTACGTTTGTCTTCCACCGTAATTATTATTGTTTCATCCACATGGATGCGAGTTAGCAAGTTTCCCTTCTCTACTAATTAACCTTCTTCTTGTGTTTCCAAGGTCCTGTGAACATTCCACCGCCTATACTTGAAATTTTTTATAACCAAGAGGGAGATGACGATGGTGATGATCACGAGCATGAGGACGAGGAGGGCCCATATACTCAGTGGCGCCTGGCAACTTCCGATGGATCACCCCTTCTTGTCTGTATACAGCCCACTGCTGATGTTACTACTAAGGAAGCAGGTGTTGTCTCCCATGGTTGCACTCTTCGGACCTATTCCAACACCCGTTGCATGGTATTCGGGATGGATACTACTGTGCTAGCGTCAACACCTTCTCCCTGGTACTGTATTGATAGTCTTGGAGAAAACTCGCTCTTCCTTGGACAAAACTATCCAATGATGGTGAAAGCCGATCCAGTTACTGTTGACACAACGTTACTACCATTTATGAGAAGCAACTGTATCTATACGTTGGACATTTCGGTGGTTACCGACCCTGGTCCTGATATAGTAGGCCGCTTCAGCCTGGATGATCAGTCCTGCGTTGGCCTCGAGATTTACAATAGCTGGCCCTTCCTAGAGAATCACTTGTGGTTCAAAGCAAGCGTTTCCCACGCCGAGGATTGGTTGAGTTGAAGTTCATATCAATGCTTGTTATTTGTTGTGTGATGAAAACTTTAGTATTTACAATGTATCCTCGTGGTCGTTGTGGGTTGATGACCTGTTGTATGTAATAAAATGACATGCCTATGATAAACTTACTAAATTTATGAATGGATATCGAGTCGCTTCTCTGAGTGGGTGCTGCGACGAGGCAAAAAAAATATTTTCGGAATACTTAATTGTACGTGCATTGCAACAGGTTATCAGATGAGGCCAATCAACAATAGTACACTATTTGTACTAGCTTCACATGATGCACTATCTCTACGTCTACGTACGTAATACAACAAGTTTTAAACTTGAGACCAGCCACCCATCCTCACAAAGAACACTTTTTAACCTAGCACAGACTCCAGGAAATTTGGCCACAGTGTGAGGTGGGCCATATGTTAATGTGTTCGCTGTACGTAACCGGCACCTCGAATCCTCGATACTACTATAAGTAGTCCTATGAGTAGTAGGGTGGCACGGGCCAGACCAAGCATTCACGTCCAGGAGTACGGCACACGCCACCAGCACGGCTTCCATCTGACACCATATTTCTTGGAGTCCGTGCTACAAGAATCTCTTCAACCTAGTCGTTTCTCTAACTCAGCCATCGCGCGGCAGGTGAGGTGGGGGTTTGCTGATAGTCGGTTTCCTCAACTGTGGTCCCACTTGTAAGGCCAACTCCAATGCACGACCCCAAACGGACCTCCGTTTTGCCCGGATTCTGTCCATTTGGGTAGGGCAATGGGGTCGTGTCTGGGCCATTTCTCGGATGCAGTGGTCGTGCGCCGAACGCGCGACCGCATCCCGGCCGCGTACATTTTTCTTTGCAAACACATATCTTTTTTTCATCATTGATTTATTGGTACATGGAAATACATCACCAAAATTTTGACTAGAAAAGCAAGACCAAAGAAAACAAGAACCACAAGAATACACTTTAGAAGATATCCAACTTCCATAACTGCTCCTGTAAGTTGGATTAGTGCCTTCTCGATGCATTCATTGTTGATTTGCGGAGGCTCGATCTTGCGTGCTTCTTTCTTCTTAGAGTGTAAAGAAGTAGACGTGTCTAGCCTCTATTCTATCAACAAGTGCACTAGTCTCATCTCTAGCCTCTATACTAGCTAAAAGTGCTAGAACATCTACTAAATTGCGCTCTATCAATATATCATTGTACTCTTCTTCCCAATACCAAAACTTGCATCCATTCTACACAATGAAATTTTAAGTTAGCACAACTAGTCTAATCCGAGAGCGCAACCAAAGATTTGGTCGAGTTCTTCCTCCTTTTGCCGACACGTGGGACATCCAGCATCCAGGTCGTGTCATGCAAGAAAATAGAGTGGTAGGTGAAGCCACGTGATGTGCATCTTGGGTTAAACTGTAAATAGAATCTTACTACTATTGAGTAACTCCAAAAGCGGCCACCGAAGATCGTTTTTGGATTTGTTTTTCATCACCAGCACGTCGAGGTGAAAGATGTGCATGTTCAGTGGGTCCTCTTGCGTTTTCACTGACATGTGGGATCGCATATGAGCAAACATACGATGGGCTCCGCGCGTCTGCTGGCTGGCTGAGAAGAGAGATAGAGGAGGGCTGAGCACGGACTCCAGGAAATTTGTTCTACGTACTCAATATAGTGGAGTAACCAGCACCTCGATATAGTGGGGTGGCATGGGCCATAACTAGCATTCATGTCTAGCAGTACGGCACACGCCACCCACACGAGTCCCATCCGACACCAATTTTCTTGGAGTCCGTGCTAGCTACAACCATCTCTTCTCCCTCTTGTTTTATCAGCCATCACGCGGTGGGCGGGGTGGGGGTTTGCCGATAGTCGGTTTGCTCAACTGCGGTCCCACTTGTAAGTGAAAATGCAACACAGCACGCATTCCCCCTTCAGCGGTGTGCCGGAAAAACCGTGTGGGGGTGTGACGCGAACACGACAGGCTTTTCCTTTTGAACTTGTAACTTGTAAAATTTGGTTTTGCTCCATGGGGCGACCGATATATAGAAATAACGATTTTCCCTACAGTAATGAGAAGTTTGGTTCTGGCGCGGTTCATGCATGGAGTACGTAGGAAAATTATGAAGTTGATGCGAAAGGTAAGATAATTACTAGTAGTACCATATACTACTACATGGATTTGACGGAAAGATAAAGATACACACGGATCCATCAAGGACATCCTCATGCCCTAGTGCACCGGGTCACCAACCGACGTGTGAGGAGCAGCGGCGTTGGCGGCAAGCTCACGTGCTTCTGAACAATGTCGTCCAAGGTTGCCCTGTGGTCCAAGAAGGCCAGCATCCTATCGTCCTCCTCTTGCATGTAGTAGTCCTTGTGGACGATTTGCGCGTAGACGTGGGTGATTATGTCAATGGTGTCTTGCTGCGCCAGGAGCTGCGCGACGAGCGCGACCTCGAGGTGGACATTCTCCGGTGCGACGGCGGGCAATCGTAGGGCCACCAGTCCGTCAAAGAGGTTGTCACCATAGAGGCCGTTGAGGGTGACAGGCATCGCAGAGCCTGGGCGCGTGGGCTGGAGGCGTACATCAAGGTCGTCCACGAGCTTCTTGACGATGGTGAACTTGTCGAGGAAGCCGACGAGGACCTCATCGAACAAGGAGACAAAGCTGTCGTCCAAGCGGCCCCTCGCCCTGGCGGCCTCAAGCACTACCTGGAGACGTTCCTCGGTGCCGGGCCGCAGGCCGGCGTCGTGGACCATCTGGCACAGCCGACTGATGCTCGCGCTCATCGCCTCCATGGGTCTAGCTTCTAGTCAACTGATCTTGCGATTGGAGTGATCACTCTTGCCCTTGGGTGCGTAGGTGCGTAGGATTTCGTAGATTGGACTGGCGGGAGCCTTTATATGAAAAGTGCAGGCTGCGTTGAATACACGTGCGTGTTGGCCATCTACTCCGCGCCCCTCTACTGCACTTGCCTTTGGCTGTATGACAGGTTGGCCACCCACCCGTTGGACCCACGTGTCATACACCCAAAGGCAGGTGCAGTAAGTCAATGAAGCTGCATCCCCCTCCGTGCCCGTGCATGCTTTCAATGACTTGAGACTACCAAACATCACATGCGGTGGTTAGTTCATTGCATGTAATCCTATTAAGTAGCAAAAATACATTAAGTTACCTCGCTGATAGGAATAAAACAATACACCATGTATTTATTTACAGAGGGAGTAGTACATTTTTTGTGACATGCATTACTAGATATTGCTAGTCAAATACTAAATCAAGATGGACGTCGTAGTACTACTAAATCCAGATGGTGGTGCTAGTACTAGTAGTAGTAGTACTACCAATGTAGTAGCACTGTACTACCCGTTGGTCAAATTATTACGTGCTGCTCCTCACAGTGAAGTGACAAGACCCTATGCCAGATATGACACCTGAGTATGGGCGCCGTGTTCGGCATACCATAGTCAGCCTCACCATCTGTAGTCACTATCATCATGGCTGTAGACCTAGCCTGCTTACAACTAGCCGTGTTCGACCTAATTTCCCGTGCTTAGATGCCCGTGCATTGCACGGAACACCAAGATTTGGGGGGTGGACGGCGCCGGCAGCGACCATCGCGCCAGATTTTTCCATGGCCTTCTAGATGTGGTGGGGAGGAGATAAGGCTGATTGTGAGAGACAAGGAGTTTTTTGTAAATAGGAAACAAGTCCGGGCATCTTTTTGCAAAACTGGAGAAGTTTGGTTTGTATGCGTCAGATCTAGATCCGACGGCTATTGGTGAAAGATAGCGGGCACAACATTATCACCAACTCAGGACCTGTTTGATTCGCAGGATTTTGAAAACGCGGGAATAGGACACGGCAATATTACAAGTTTCAAACTAATATTACAAATGTTAGGAGTAATGCTGCACCTATAAAGAGGGAATTACTAGGAAGTTTATGTAAGAACTTTCGTTACTTTAGGTGGATGCAGCATTATCGTACAAACTAAAATCCACCACCCTGACAAGTCACTAATGGGTAAATAAGTTTTCGAGTCTCTGGCCACTTGATGTTTCAAAAACAAATTCAGCTTCTGCCGAGACTTTTTCATTTAGGCTTATACGCTTGCGGTGATCAGCACGCCATTCATTGTTGCGCCAGAGAACGCCAAACCTCATTACCTTGAGCACACTTGCCTCCAGAACAAAGAACCTGGCCAATTTAATCTCAGATGTGCTGCCTCGGTAGTCGATCAAATCAATTTCTGTAAGATGGAGATCAAGGCATTTGATGAGATTGTTATAGTGCAGCACATTTTTCACTTTCGGGTCTTTTTTTATCTGGAAAAGAAGAGAATATATTAGAGCAGCTGGCTGTATAAGATTGTCGTGTCATCAAGAGGTACCAATATCATTCGCTCATACGATAGGGTTGGCTGGCTAGTGATATTTTTTCATTCTCTCTCTCTCTCTCTCTCTCTCTCTCTTTCTCTTTCCTCTCATTTACCTAGGAGTACGTGAAGAGCTTGGGCATTTGTTGCCTTCCACTATGTGGCCGATGCCATATTTCGCAAAAGTATGCCACATAATACGCATCGATGTCAAGTCAAAAGATTTTGGCACCGCTCTCGCGATGTGAGAGAGTTGGCACCGCTGTGCACACAGACCCACATGTATAAACAAATCAATCAAACCAACAACACTAGTTCCCTCAAAAAAACCAACAACACTAGCCTCTCACTCTCCCAAACAAGTGTTTTTTTATTGCCTCAGTCCTCTCTCTCTCCCACGCAAGTGTTTTTTCATTGCGTGAGTTAATTTGGCACTGGAGCAAAGTAGGTGATCCAGATTGGGGCACCAGGTGAGCAATGGAGGGGCATCGATGCCAAATGCATCACAAGTGAATTTGGCACGTGTTTTGGCCTACATAGTGGAGGGCCGTTATAGCCCACTTTTGTACTACCTCTTATTTAGTATAAAATTTTGACCATATATTATGTAAGAAAATGCCAATGCATGTCACTAAAAATTACACCATTTGAAATTATGTTCAAATACGAATCCGACGATATAGTTCTTAGTGACATGCATTAACATTTTGTCCGTTAAATCTATGGTCAAATTTTTCATACTACAAAATAGGAAGAGTAAACCAGGACGGAGGTAGTACTTGCTCTTAGGGTAACCATAGAGTTACTGGAGTAGTCTAAGTTACTTTCCACTATGACTAGCCTAGGATACCATAGTAGTACAACAAAAAAAGATGCAGGTGATCATGTGAGAAAAAATACTAAAAACATTTCTTTCGGTGCAGTGCGTAGATGCAGTTTTGAACACTACATTGTCATCGTAATTTGGGAAAATTACGAAAAATTTGAGCTACGTTGTGATTACCGTTCACTAATAGGAAAGAAGTTTCACCTCGATGAGTAGCTTCTCCGTGCACCGAAAGCATGTAAGGAATCCAACAACTTGATCCAGATTGGGGTCGATAGATTTTATTGCCAAGATCTTCACTGTGCGCATAGACTGGGTCAAGCTTGTGGGAATCATTTTCTGGAAGACGGTCGTAAATACATCAAGAAGAAATTTAAAAATGTGAATTTCAAGAAGACGGAGAAGAAGATGAGTGATGTACCTGAACGATTACGGATCCAATAAAGAGTTCTGAGAATTTGGCAGACGAGTGCACCAACGCTGTCAATTTCGGCGCGTCAATGACCCTGAGTTTTGTTGGACCTTCTAGATCCGATACAACCAATCTCTCAAGGAAAGGTGCATTCTCAATGACCATAACGTGGAACAGCTGGAGTGATCTCTTCCCAATTGATGTCTTGTTGCGGGTCCAGCAAGACACATAAATCCATCGGAGATTCGTCGAGGCGATGTGGAGGCTAATGAACCCGTGGATCTGCTCAAGACGAAGGTACTCGAGCGCAGTACAGCTGCGGAGCAGGTGCTCCATAGCCTTCTTCGAGATGACAACGTCGAAGAGGTCGAGCTGCTTGAGTTGAGGGAGAAGAAGGGCGGGTGCGACATTAATCTGGGGAAGATAGCAGGAGCTGAAACTGGCACGGCGCAGTGTTGGCGCGAGGCAGAGCGCGGACGGCGGCAGAGAGCGACATCGTCCAGCTTCAAAGCTGAGCTCCTCGAGCTGAACTAGGGCGGGGGATAAGAACCACTCATCGAACTTGGGTTGGACCTTGCAGTTGGTACTGAACATGTGGATGTCAAGGCGTCTGGCTGGCCCAGGGTGCGATGAAAGGATCTTGGAGACTGCGGCCATGCGTTTGCAATCCCCGTCGTAGAGGCAGCTGTTGACGGTGAGGTTGTGGGGGACGCGGCGCCAGAGAGGGCGCCACCGCCGGGAGAACAGGGCGGTCCGCACAGCAGATTTGGTGGGGAGGAGGCCGATGATGACGAGCAGCATGTCGTCGGGGAGGCTGCTGATGAAGTCCAGGCTCACCGGATGCGGTTTTGGCTCGAGCCGCCTCCACTTGTTGGCTGCCTCGCCGTCCATCTCAACAGGCGGCGACGCCGGTGTACACGTGTGCTGGTGTGTGTTGTGTGCTGGGTGTGCGCGAGTGCGTCCTTCTGTGCATGCCGCCGCGCAGTGGTGAATTGTGCGCTAGTGCGTCCTCCACGCGGAAGAAGTGTGTCCTCAATGCGCCCTCAATTTACTAGCGTGCGGGGTGCTACCCCGAGTGGTTTCAACTTTGTTTACTTCACCGCGTGTCAGATGGGCCTCTAATTTACTTATTTTCACCCACTGCCACATGGGCCAGCACACGAAGATACAGAACACGAGCTGACAAGGCAGCATGTGGACTGGTTGACCGGTCAACTAAACAATATATGGAGCTATACGCTGACACAGTGAGCGTATAATCTGCCGGTATAGAGTGTTCGTGTGAGAGGGGAGGCCCGTGAGAGATAGAAGAGAGAGAGAGAGAGAAAGAGCTACTCCCTCCATTCGATAATGTAGTTCCAACATTTTTTTAAAAGTCAAACTTTTGAAACTTTGACCAAGTTTATAATGAAATTACTTATATCTTCAATACCATAGATAAATGATAGTATGAAGTAAGTACATGTTGTGATGAATCTAATGATCTTCTAGATGTAAATGTTTTTCTCCACATATACCTGGTCAAACTTTTCTGAGGTTTGACTTTTCAAAACATCCATATGCTTATGGATGTGAGAGAGTCCCTAACTAGAGAGAGAGAAATAGAAAGAGTGAGTGAAAAAAGTGTGTGTGCGTGTATGAAAGAGACATGGACAACACTCGATAAAAGTTGAGAAAAAACGTGTGTGTCTTATGCAAACATATCACAGATGCATCTTCGACAACGGAAGCAAGGTGAGGAGATAGTGTGTGGTTGTTTGCAACCGAGAGAGCAAGACCCCTAGCATGTGGCCAAGATGGGTCTGACAAACAAGGGAGAGAGGTCGAGAGAGACGTACGGAGAAAATGCAGACATGGGGAGGAGAGAGTGTATGTTTGTTATAGAGAGATCCCCTGGAGATCGTGATGGGACTACATGGGTGGGAGATCGAGTGACAAGGTGTGTGTGTGATGCCCGGATATTAAGCTATAGTAACTTTCTACTAATGATGCCACATCACCTCGATTACTATTGCTAATCTCGCGTTAGTTTGAAACCCATTCAAATTGAAATTCAAAATCAGGCAAACAATAAAAGTTTTGGAATATTATACCTAAAATGTTCTGGGTGAGCCAAATTATGCATAGTAAGTATGGTGGAGAAACCACACTTTTATAAAAGTGTAAAATACTCTAAAATGTTTTAAACAGTAGCAAAAACAATTAGTTGAATGCCTTTTACAATAAATAAAATATTAAACTATTTTATTTGGTTGCCCAAACTTATGTGGCAGTAGCCTATTTATTAACACTAAATTAGGGACTACTTTTATAGTTTCTAAAACTAAAATAAAAGATGAACTAAAATAAAACAGAAAACAGAAAAGAAAATTAAACAAGAGGAAAAATAAGAAGAGAAAGCAACCCCACTTTGGCCCAACCGGGCCACGGCCCAGCAGACCGCGGTGCTAGCCGGCCCAGCTAAGTAGGCCTATATGGCCTCCCCTGCCCACTACCAAACCCTAACCACACCCAATTCTTCCCCCACGACCCCACGTCGCTCTCCCCCCGATCCCGATCTGGATCGAGGCTTGACACCGCGCTGCCGTCACCCGGTGCCCGCACCTCGCCCCTCCGCAACCCTGGCTCCGCAGGGCGCTGTGCTCGAGCCCCGCGCCGCCCGGCGACACTGCTGCGGTGGACGAGCCGCCTGCCGGAGAGGACCCCCTCCCTCGCGCCCGTGCCACAGCCTCCTCCTCGCCTCGACGCCGCCAGCGCACACCGTCGCCGCCTCGTGCCGCCACTGCTTCGTCTGAGCCGCCTACCATCGTCGTCGCCTCCTCGTCCTCCTCCTCGAGCACACTGCCGTTTCCCTGCCCCGCAAGTGAGGCCCGGCCTCTCCTTCTCTCTCCCTCACTGTCGCCCGAGCTCGCTGGAGCTCGTAACACCCCGCGGCACCCGCACCCTCCGTGTGCCGGCCACCTTCGCCCCTGCCGTGCCGCCCGCATCCTCCCCCTCTGCCCTCTCGCCGTCGTTGCGCGCGTGCGCGCGCATCCGCGCCCTGGCTCGTCGGTGCGCGCCCACTCCTACCGTGCCCCTGCTGGACCTCGTCCCCTCGCCACCGCTCATCGGAGCCGCCGTGCCGCGCTGTCCCATTCAACGCGCCCGGCCCTCGCTCCACCGCCCCGCCTCTGCATTCGCCGGCGCCCTCCATCGCGCACCATGGCCATGCCCGCAGCGCCCCCCACTGCTGCGCCACCGTCGCCCTTGCCACAGGCCTCCGGCGGCCGCCCTCGCATTGCCGCGACCAAGCCTCGCCGCGCCTCGCCAGTCCCGCCCCGCGTCTGGCCTGGGCGAGCGCTCTAACGGGCTGGCGCCCGCGCCCGTAACCACTGCCCAGCGCCCGCTAAGGCCCCAGGGGCCTATGACAAGGGGGCCCCGCCCAGAACATTTTTTAAAAAAAGAAAAAGAAAAGGAGTTAAAATAAATAATTTAGTAATTAATTAAGTTAATTAATCCTATTTCATTAATCTAATTAAAATGAATTAACCTAATCATTTAGTTAACTATTTAACCATGATTAATTAACCAAAGACTATGACGAACGGGCCCCACGTGCCAGGGTTGACCTAGTCAACCTGTAGACCTGCTGACATCATGCTGATGTCACGCTGACCCAATAATTACCTTTTCTAATTAATTAAAATCTGTTAATTCCAAAATTTAATTAAAACCTAAAAATTAATATAAAATAATCCGTAACTCGAATGAAAATACTTTATACATGAAAGTTCCTCAGAAAGACGAGACGAATCCGGATACGCAGCCCGTTCGCCCGCCACACATCCCTAGCATAGCAAACACGCAACTTTCCCCCTCTGGTTCATCGGTCCGAAAACGCGAAACACCGGGAATACTTTCCCGGATGTTTCCCCCCCATCGCCGGTACCACCTCCTACCGCGTTAGGGCACACCTAGCACCGCGCATTGTCATGTCTTCCATCGTCATGCTTATGTTTGCATTATATTTATTGTTTCTTCCACCTCTTCTCTTGTTAGACACCGAGACCGACGCCGCTGCTACCCAGTACGACTACGGTGTTGACGACCCCTTCTTGCCAGAGCAACTAGGCAAGCCTCCGCTTGATCACCAGATATCGCCTATTCCTTCTCTCTACTGCTTGCATTAGAGTAGTGTAGCATGTTACTGCTTTCAGTTAATCCTATTCTGCTGCATAGCCTGTCATTGTTGCTACAGTTGTTACCCTTACCTGCAATCATAAATGCTTAGTATAGGATGCTAGTATTCCATCAGTGGCCCTACACTCTTGTCTGTCTGCCATGCTATACTACTGGGCCGTGATCACTTCGGGAGGTGATCACGGGCATATGCTATATACTTTATAATGTTACATTACTTATGATACTGTTCGGAGATGGGGGCTGAAGGGGCAGGTGGCTCCATCCCGGTAGAGGTGGGCCTGGGGTTCCCGACGGCCCCCGACTGTTACTTTGTGGCAGAGCGACAAGGCAGGTTGAGACCACCTAGGAGAGAGGTGGGCCTGACCCTAGTCAGCGTTCGCGGTTACTTTAAAATAATACGCTTAACGAGTTCTTGGTATTTGATCGGAGGCTGTCCACTGGCCTATACACACTAACCAACTACGCGGGAACATTTATGGGCACTCGACATCGTGGTATTAGCCGAAGCCTTCTTGACGTCAGCGACTGAGCGGCGCGCGCCGGGTTGGACTGCGCAACGCAACTTCCTTTGAAATGGAGGTTGCTAGGTCTGCTCTCCGGCCGCGTACGCAACGTGCAGGTGTGCAATGGGCGATGGGCCCAGACCCCTGCGCGCATAGGATTTAGACCGGCGTGCTGACCTCTCTGTTGTGCCTAGGTGGGGCTGCAACGTGTTGATCTTCTGAGGCCGGGCATGACCCAGGAAAGTGTGTCCGGCCAAAGGGGATCGAGCATGTTGGGTTATGTGGTGCACCCCTGCAGGGAAGTTTATCTATTCGAATAGCCGTGTCCCTCGGTAAAAGGACGACCTGGAGTTGTACCTTGACCTTATGACAACTAGAACCGGATACTTAATAAAACACACCCTTTCAAGTGCCAGATACAACCCGGTGATCACTCTGTCACAGGGTGACGAGGAGGGGATCGCCAGGTAGGATTATGCTATGCGATGATACTTGGTGAACTTACCATCTACTCTCTTCTACATGCTGCAAGATGGAGGCTGCCAGAAGCGTAGTCTTCGACAGGACTAGCTATCCCCCTCTTATTCCGGCATTCTGCAGTTCAGTCCACCGATATGGCCCTTTACACATATACCCGTGCATATGTAGTGTAGATCCAAGCTTGCGAGTACATTGGATGAGTACTCACGGTTGCTTTGCTCCCCCTTTTCCCCCTTTTCCTTTCTTCCTAGTTGTCGCAACCAGATGCTGGAGCCCAGGAGCCAGACGCCACCGTCAACAACGACTCCTACTACACCGGAGGTGCCTACTACTACGTGAAGGCCGCTAACGACGACCGGGAGTAGTTTAGGAGGATCCCAGGCAGGAGGCCCGCGCCTCTTTCGATCTGTATCCCAGTTTGTGCTAGCCTTCTTAAGGCAAACCTGTTTAACTTATGTCTGTACTCAGATATTGTTGCTTCCGCTGAGTCGTCTATGATCGAGCACTTGTATTCGAGCCCTCGAGGCCCCTGGCTTGTATTATGATGCTTGTATTGAAGGAAATATGCCCTAGAGGCAATAATAAAGTATTATTTATTTCCTTATATCATGATAAATGTTTATTATTCATGCTAGAATCGTATTAACCGGAAACATAATACATGTGTGAATACATAGACAAACAGTGTGTCACTAGTATGCCTTTACTTGACTAGCTCGTTAATCAAAGATGGTTATGTTTCCTAGCCACAGACATGAGTTGTCATTTGATTAACGGGATCCCCTCATTAGGAGAATGACGTGATTGACTTGACCCATTCCGTTAGCTTAGCACCCGATCGTTTAGTATGTTGCTATTGCTTTCTTCATGACTTATACATGTTCCTATGACTATGAGATTATGCAACTCCCGTTTACCGGAGGAACACTTTGTGTGCTACCAAACGTCACAACGTAAATGGGTGATTATAAAGGTGCTCTACAGGTGTCTCCAAAGGTACTTGTTGGGTTGGCGTATTTCGAGATTAGGATTTGTCACTCCGATTGTCGGAGAGGTATCTCTGGGCCCACTCGGTAATGCACATCACTATAAGCCTTGCAAGCATTGTGACTAATGAGTTAGTTGCGGGATGATGTATTATGGAACGAGTAAAGAGACTTGCCGGTAACGAGATTGAACTAGGTATCGAGATACCGACGATCGAATCTCGGGCAAGTAACATACCGATGACAAAGGGAACAACGTATGTTGTTATGCGGTCTGACCGATAAAGATCTTCGTAGAATATGTAGGAACCAATATGAGCATCCAGGTTCCGTCATTGGTTATTGACCGGAGAGGTGTCTCGGTCATGTCGTTCTCGAACCCGTAGGGTCCGCACGCTTAAAGTTACAATGACAGTTATATTATGAGTTTATATGTTTTGATGTACCGAAGGTTGTTCGGAGTCCCGGATGTGATCAAGGACATGAAGAGGAGTCTCGAAATGGTCGAGACATAAAGATTGATATATTGGACGACTATATTCGGACACCAGAAGTGTTCCGGAGAAGTTTCGGATAAAACCGGAGTGTCGGAGGGGTTACCGGAACCTCCCGGAGAAGTATTGGGCCTTAGTGGGCCTTGAGGGGAGAGAGAGGGCAGCAGCCAAGAGGTGGCGCGCCCCTCCCATGAGGAGTCCGAATTGGACTAGGGGAGGGGGGCGCAGCCCCTCTTTCCCTCTCCCTCTCCCTCTCTTTCCTTCCCCCCCCTCTCTTCCTAGTTGGACTAGTAAAGGGGAGTCCAACTCCTACTAGGAGGAGGACTCCCCCCTCTCCTTGGCGCGCCCAAGGCAGCCGGCCTCCCCCTTCCTCCTTTATATACGGGGGCAGGGGGCACCTCTACACATAATTGATATACGATATTTTAGCCGTGTGCGGTGCCCCCCTCCACCAGATTACACCGCGATAATATCGTTGTGGAGCTTAGGTGAAGCCCTGCGTCGGTAGAACATCATCATCGTCACCACGCCGTCGTGCTGATGAAACTCTCCCTCAACACTCGGCTGGATCGGAGTTCGAGGGACATCATCGAGCTGAACGTGTGCTGAACTCAGAGGTGCCGTGCGTTCGGTACTTGATCGGTCGGATCATGAAGACGTACGACTACATCAACCGCGTTGTGATAACGCTTCCGCTGTCGGTCTACGAGGGTACGTGGACAACACTCTCCCCTCTCGTTGCTATGCATCACCATGATCTTGCGTGTGCGTAGGGATATTTTGAAATTACTACGTTCCCCAACAGTGGCATCCGAGCCTGGTTTTATGCGTTGATGCTATGCACGAGTAGAACACAAGTGAGTTGTGGGCGATATAAGTCATACTGCTTACCAGCATGTCATACTTTGGTTCAGCGGTATTGTGAGATGAAGCGGATCGGACCGACATTACGCGTACGCTTCAGCGAGACTGGTTTCATCGTTCCGAGCACTCGTTGCTTAAAGGTGACTGGCGGGTGTCTGTCTCCCTCACTTTAATTGAACCGAGTGTGGCTACGCCCGGTCCTTGTGAAGGTTAAAACAACACCAACTTGACAAACTATCGTTGTGGTTTTGATGCATAGGTAAGAACGGTTCTTGCTAAGCCCGTAGAACCCACGAAAAACTTGCAACAACAAAGTCGAGGACGTCTAACTTGTTTTTGCAGGGCATGTTGTGATGTGATATGGTCAAGACATGATGCTATATTTTATTGTATGAGATGATCATGTTTTGTAACCGATTTATTGTCAACTGTCAGGAGCCATAATTGTCGCTTTATTGTATGCAATGCAATCGCCATGTAATTGTTTTACTTTGTCACTAAGCGGTAGCGATAGTCGTAGATGCAATAAGTTGGCAAGACAACAACGATACTACGATGGAGATCAAGGTGTCGCGCCGGTGACGATGGTGATCATGATGGCCATATCATATCACTTATATTGATTGCATGTGATGTTAATCTTTTATGCATCTTATCTTGCTTTGATTAACGGTAGCATTATAAGATGATCTCTCACTAAAATTTCAAGATAAAGTGTTCTCCCTGAGTATGCACCGTTGCGAAAGTTCTTTGTGCTGAGACACCACGTGTTGATCGGGTGTGATAGGCTCTACGTTCAAATACAACGGGTGCAAAACAGTTGCACACGCGGAATACTCACGGTTAAACTTGACGAGCCTAGCATATGCAGATATGGCCTCGGAACACGGAGACCGAAAGGTCGAGCGTGAATCATGTAGTAGATATGATCAACATAGTGATGTTCACCATTGAAACTACTCCATCTCACATGTTGATCGGACATGGTTTAGTTGATTTGGATCACGTAATCACTTAGATGATTAGAGGGATGTCTATCTAAGTGGGAGTTCTTAAGTAATATGATTAATTGAACTTAAATTTATCATGAATTTAGTACCTAATAGTATCTTGCTTGTCTATGTTAATTGTAGATAAATGGCCCGTGCTGTTGTTCCGTTTAATTTTAATGCGTTCCTTGAGAAAGCTAAATTGAAAGATGATGGTAGCAATTACACGGACTGGGTCCGTAACTTGAGGATTATCCTCATTGCTGCACAGAAGAATTACGTCCTAGAAGCACCGCTAGGTGTCAGGCCTCCTGCAAGAGCAACGCCAGAAGTTATGAACGTCTGGCAGAGCAAAGCTGATGACTACTCAATAGTTCAGTGTGCCATGCTTTATGGCTTAGAACCGGGTCTTCAACGACGTTTTGAACGTCATGGAGCATATGAGATGTTCTAGGAGTTGAAGTTAATATTTCAAGCAAATGCCCGGATTGAGAGATATGAAGTCTCCAATAAGTTCTATAGCTGCAAGATGGAAGAGAATAGTTCTGTCAGTGAGCATATACTCAAAATGTCTGGGTATAATAATCACTTGATTCAACTGGGAGTTAATCTTCCGGATGATAGTGTCATTGACAGAATTCTTCAATCACTGCCACCAATCTACAAGAGCTTCGTGATGAACTATAACATGCAAGGGATGGATAAGACAATTCCCGAGCTCTTCGCAATGCTAAAGGCAGCGGAGGTAGAAATCAAAAAGGAGCATCAAGTGTTGATGGTCAGTAAAACCACTAGTTTCAAGAAAAAGGGCAAAGGGAAGAAGAAAGGGAACTTCAAGAAGAATAGCAAGCAAGTTGCTGTTCAGGTGAAGAAATCCAAGTCTGGACCTAAGCCTGAAACTGAGTGCTTCTACTGTAAGCAAACTGGTCACTGGAAGCGGAACTGCCCCAAGTATTTGGCAGAAAAGAAGGATGGCAAGGTTAACAAAGGTATATGTGATATACATGTTATTGATGTGTACCTTACTAATACTCGCAGTAGCACCTGGGTATTTGATACTGGTCCTGTTGCTAATATTTGCAACTCGAAACAAGGGCTACGGATTAAGCGAAGATTGGCTAAGGACGAGGTGACGATGCGCGTGGGAAATGGTTCCAAAGTCGATGTGATCGCCGTCGGCACGCTACCTCTACATCTACCTTCGGGATTAGTTTTAGACCTAAATAATTGTTATTTGGTGCCAGCGTTGAGCATGAACATTATATCTGGATCTTGTTTAATGCGAGACGGTTATTCATTTAAATCAGAGAATAATGGTTGTTCTTTTTATATGAATAATATCTTTTATGGTCATGCACCCTTGAAGAGTGGTCTATTTTTAATGAATGTCGATAGTAGTGATACACATATTCATAATGTCGAAGCCAAAAGATTCAGAGTTAATAATGACAGTGCAACTTATTTGTGGCACTGCCGTTTGGGTCATATCGGTGTAAAGCGCATGAAGAAACTCCATACTGATGGACTTTTGGAATCACTTGATTATGAATCACTTGGTACTTGCGAACCGTGCCTCATGGGCAAGATGACCAAAACACCGTTCTCCGGTACTATGGAGAGAGCAACAGATTTGTTGGAAATCATACATACAGATGTATGTGGTCCGATGAATATTGAGGCTTGTGGCGGATATCGTTATTTTCTCACCTTCACAGATGATTTGAGAAGATATGGGTATATCTACATAATGAAACATAAGTCTGAAACATTTGAAAAGATCAAAGAATTTCAGAGTGAAGTTGAAAATCATCGTAACAAGAAAATAAAATTCCTACGATCTGATCGTGGAGGAGAATATTTGAGTTACGAGTTTGGCCTACATTTGAAACAATACGGAATAGTTTCGCAACTCACGCCACCCGGAACACCACAGCGTAATGGTGTGTCCGAACGTCGTAATCGTACTTTATTAGATATGGTGCGATCTATGATGACTATTACTGATTTACCGCTATCATTTTGGGGTTATGCTTTAGAGGCGGCTGCAGTCACTCTAAATAGGACACCATATAAATCCGTTGAGACGACGCCTTATGAACTATGGTTTGGCAAGAAACCAAAGTTGTCGTATCTTAAAGTTTGGGGTTGCGATGCTTATGTGAAGAAACTTCAACCTGATAAGCTCGAACCTAAATCGGAGAAATGTGTCTTCATAGGATACCCAAAGGAGACTGTTGGGTACACCTTCTATCACAGATCCGAAGGCAAGATATTCGTTGCTAGGAATGGATCCTTTCTAGAGAAGGAGATTCTCTCGAAAGAAGTGAGTGGGAGGAAAGTAGAACTTGATGAGGTAACTGTACCTGCTCCCTTATTGGAAAGTAGATCATCGCAGAAATCTGTTTCTGCGACACCTACACCAATTAGTGAGGAAGTTAATGATAATGATCATGAAACTTCAGATCAAGTTATTACTGAACCTCGTAGGTCAACTAGATCAAGATCCGCACCAGAGTGGTACGGAAATTCTGTTCTGGAGGTTATGTTACTAGACCATGACGAACCTACGAACTATGAAGAAGCGATGGTGAGCCCAGATTCCGCAAAATGGCTTGAAGCCATGAAATCCGAGATGGGATCCATGTATGAGAACAAAGTATGGACTTTGGTTGACTTGCCCGATGGTCGGCAAGCCATTGAAAATAAATGGATCTTCAAGAAGAAGACTGACGCTGATGGTAATGTTACTGTCTATAAAGCTCGACTTGTTGCGAAAGGTTTTCGACAAGTTCAAGGGATTGACTATGATGAGAGCTTCTCACCCGTAGCGATGCTTAAGTCTGTCCGAATCATGTTAGGAATTACCGCATTTTATGATTATGAAATTTGGCAAATGGATGTCAAAACTGCATTCCTGAATGGATTTCTGGAAGAAGAGTTGTATATGATGCAACCGGAAGGTTTTGTCGATCCAAAGGGAGCTAACAAAGTGTGCAAGCTCGAGCGATCCATTTATGGACTGGTGCAAGCCTCTCGGAGTTGGAATAAACGCTTTGATAGTGTGATCAAAGCATTTGGTTTTATACAGACTTTTGGAGAAGCCTGTATTTACAAGAAAGTGAGTGGGAGCTCAGTAGCATTTCTGATATTTTATGTCGATGACATATTGCTGATTGGAAATGATATAGAATTTCTGGATAGCATAAAGGGATACTTGAATAAGAGTTTTTCAATGAAAGAACTCGGTGAAGCTGCATATATATTAGGCATTAAGATCTATAGAGATAGATCAAGACGCTTAATTGGACTTTCACAAAGCACATACCTTGACAAAGTTTTGAAGAAGTTCAAAATGGATCAAGCAAAGAAAGGGTTCTTGCCTGTACTACAAGGTGTGAGATTGAGTAAGACTCAATGCCCGACCACTGCAGAAGATAGAGAGAAGATGAAAGATGTTCCCTATGCTTCAGCCATAGGCTCTATCATGTATGCAATGTTGTGTACCAGACCTGATGTGTGCCATGCTATAAGTTTAGCAGGGAGGTACCAAAGTAATCCAGGAGTGGATCACTGGACAACGGTCAAGAACATCCTGAAATACCTGAAAAGGACTAAGGATATGTTTCTCATTTATGGAGGTGACAAAGAGCTCATCGTAAATGGTTACGTTGATGCAAGCTTTGACACTGATCCGGACGATTCCAAATTGCAAACCGCATACATATTTACATTGAACGGTGGAGCTGTCAGTTGGTGCAGTTCTAAGCAAAGTGTCGTGGCGGGATCTACGTGTGAAGCGGAGTACATAGCTGCTTCGGAAGCAGCAAATGAAGGAGTCTGGATGAAGGAGTTCATATCCGATCTAGGTGTCATACCTAGTGCATCGGGACCAATGAAAATCTTTTGTGACAATACTGGTGCAATTGCCTTAGCAAAGGAATCCAGATTTCACAAGAGAACCAAACACATCAAAAGACGCTTCAATTCCATCCGGGATTTAGTCCAGGTGGGAGACATAGAAATTTGCAAGATACATACGGATCTGAATGTTGCAGACCCGTTGACTAAGCATCTTCCACGAGCAAAACATGATCAGCACCAAGACTCCATGGGTGTAAGAATCATTACTGTGTAATCTAGATTATTGACTCTAGTGCAAGTGGGAGACTGAAGGAAATATGCCCTAGAGGCAATAATAAAGTATTATTTATTTCCTTATATCATGATAAATGTTTATTATTCATGCTAGAATTGTATTAACCGGAAACATAATACATGTGTGAATACATAGACAAACAGTGTGTCACTAGTATGCCTTTACTTGACTATCTCGTTAATCAAAGATGGTTATGTTTCCTAGCCATAGACATGAGTTCTCATTTGATTAACGGGATCACCTCATTAGGTGAATGACGTGATTGACTTGACCCATTCCGTTAGCTTAGCACCCCGATCGTTTAGTATGTTGCTATTGCTTTCTTCATGACTTATACATGTTCCTATGACTATGGGATTATGCAACTCCCGTTTACCGGAGGAACACTTTGTGTGCTACCAAACGTCACAAGGTAAATGGGTGATTATAAAGGTGCTCTACAGGTGTCTCCAAAGGTACTTGTTGGGTTGGCGTATTTCGAGATTAGGATTTGTCACTCCGATTGTCGGCGAGGTATCTCTGGGCCCACTCGGTAATGCACATCACTATAAGCCTTGCAAGCATTGTGACTAATGAGTTAGTTGTGGGATGATGTATTACGAAACGAGTAAAGAGACTTGCCGGTAACGAGATTGAACTAGGTATCGAGATACCGATGATCGAATCTCGGGCAAGTAACATACCGATGACAAAGGGAACAACGCATGTTGTTATGCGGTCTGACCGATAAAGATCTTCGTAGAATATGTAGGAACCAATATGAGCATCCAGGTTCCGCTATTGGTTATTGACCGGAGAGGTGTCTCGGTCATGTCTACATAGTTCTCGAACCCGTAGGGTCCGCACGCTTAAAGTTACGATGCAGTTATATTACGAGTTTATATGTTTTGATGTACCGAAGGTTGTTCGGAGTCCCGGATGTGATCAAGGACATGACGAGGAGTCTCGAAATGGTCGAGACATAAAGATTGATATTTTGGACGACTATATTCGGACACCGAAAGTGTTCCGGAGAAGTTTCGGATAAAACCGGAGTGCCGGAGGGGTTACCGGAACCCCCCGGGGAAGTATTGGGCCTTAGTGGGCCTTGAGGGGAGAGAGAGGGCAGCAGCCAGGAGGTGGCGCGCCCCTCCCATGAGGAGTCCGAATTGGACTAGGGGAGGGGGGCGCAGCCCCTCTTTCCCTCTCCCTCTCCCTCTCTTTCCTTCCCCCCCTCTCTTCCTAGTTGGACTAGGAAAGGGGAGTCCAACTCCTACTAGGAGGAGGACTCCCCCCCTCTCCTTGGCGCGCCCAAGGCAGCCGGCCTCCCCCTTGCTCCTTTATATACGGGGGCAGGGGGCACCTCTACACACAATTGATATACGATATTTTAGCCGTGTGCGGTGCCCCCCTCCACCAGATTACACCTCGATAATATCGTTGCGGAGCTTAGGCGAAGCCCTGTGTCGGTAGAACATCATCATCGTCACCACACTGTCGTGCTGATGAAACTCTCCCTCAACACTCGGCTGGATTGGAGTTCGAGGGATGTCATCGAGCTGAATGTGTGCTGAACTCGGAGGTGCCGTGCGTTCGGTACTTGATCGGTCGGATCGTGAAGACGTACGACTACATCAACCGCGTTGTGATAATGCTTCCGCTGTCGGTCTACGAGGGTACGTGGACAACACTCTCCCCTCTCGTTGCTATGCATCACCATGATCTTGCGTGTGCGTAGGAATATTTTGAAATTACTACGTTCCCCAACATGTATGACTTATTTTATTTTTAGAGTTGTGTTGTGATATCTTCCGGTGAGTCCCTGATCTTGATCGTACACGTTTGCGTGTATGATTAGTGTACGATTGAATCGGGGGCGTCACAAGTTGGTATCAGAGCCGACTGCCTGTAGGAATCCCCCTTCCACACTCCTTAGCCGAAGTCGAGTCTAGACTTTATAAAACTTTTACTAACATGGTTGTGTGCCTTACGGGCCCACGTCGCCATCGGGTGGTATTAGGATCTTTTTATTCCTCGTCTTTACTCTGGGATTCTAATCTCTCTTCTCTTCGGGTTAAAGACTTTTCTAACTCTAACATTAGGATCTCGTGATCACATCCACCCGGAGAACCCCTTCATTCCAGATGATCGTCTGCTTCAACAGAAGATTCTGACAATACTCTCTGATGTTCTCCCGAGACTTTGTGCCATCGCTTTTGCAATTCCCTTCCATCGATAAACCCTATGGATAACCACGTACACTTGCCATTCATACAATCATTCTCCGTTGATCTTGTTATTACAAGATACCTCGAAGTTCTCTCTATTGTTCCGAGAATACTTTGTGCCTACTGTCTTACAATTCTTAGCCACATGAATACCCTTACGGATAATTCCTCGTACTTATCGAGTATCCACTCATTCCCAGTTGTTCACGTGTTTCAGAAAGGTCTTCGAAATATTATTCAACCTTCCGAAAATCCTCAGTAGCTTATTGCTCTTGAAATTTTTGCTTGCTTGCATTATGGATAATCCCATAAGTCTGGTAATATTATTGGCATCCTTTGTCATTATCATCTTGAGTCCGTTGATTCAATATGTTGCGAATGCCAGCAATCCTCAATCAGATCCTAGAATTCATCCTTCCAGCTCAGACATCATTTTGAACAGGAGCTGGTTCTCGACCAATCAAATTGCCGTCAATTGTACCCCTAAGGCTATTCAACTTATCCATCCCTAATCAGAGCATTGCTTCTGATCCCATGTCTTGGAATTCATAATTCCTTTGCATTTGAGCTTTGAGTTAGTCAGTTGTTTCTATAATCCGATGCACTTGCATTCCTTCTTCCTTTGATAGAGTACCGATACTCACATCAGCTCCGTTGTAGACCACCAGACCTCTTGTTGGATTATTATCCGGCAGTGTCCTCCATATTCAAATAACCTTGTGAGCCTTTCCACGGATATATAAAGCCTTTGGTAAATTGTATCCTCTGCTTTCTCAACCATGCTCTGTTTTCGAGCTGGTGGTATTTACTATTGAAGCTTGTGGTATATGTTTCCACGATACC
The DNA here is from genome assembly GCF_018294505.1 of Triticum aestivum. Taxonomy (NCBI): domain Eukaryota; kingdom Viridiplantae; phylum Streptophyta; class Magnoliopsida; order Poales; family Poaceae; genus Triticum; species Triticum aestivum. Next base: position 516,421,314 of record NC_057808.1, on the reverse strand, counting down.
CTGACGGGTTGAACCTATGCCTTCCTTAATATGTGTGAACTCGAAAGTTTTCGCGAGTCATACTCTTCTAGTATTTTGCTAGATAAAATTTCAACACTACAACTTCTTCGAAAGTGAGAGCTGAATGGAAGGTTATACATTGAAGAAGTGGGAGTCGACCTTGAACTTTGTGTTCATGCCCATGGACACAATGTAGATCCTACCATAGAAGCTTCTTGTAATAATAACTCTTTCGTCGATATAATATCATCTGGTATCTGTGAATTGATCCTTTGCAATCGTGGTTCCGACCATATGTTCTTCTTAGATCCCATTTCTCGGGCAAATTTAAGCACTTGTATTCTGTGGATCAATACACCAGTCCAACCTTTACTTTGATCTTTCATCGAGTATTACCCCCCTGGTATCTCGAGATTATCTTGGAACTGCGTAACTTCCTATGAGTTCTTCATTAAGTACTATGGTCTCATTGATTACAATTTTGCATGGGCTCTGAGTTATTAAACACTCAAAGACACCGATAACTGAACCGAGTCCTCACTACGGTTCAACAAATTGTAGTAATCTTACTTAAGTACGGTTTTGCACCAGATCACGCCATTTCTAGCCTGATCGGCTATATCATTACCACGTTAAATTTTAACTGTGCTACCTGGTCCTTCTTCCCGGAGCACAATTATTTGACGATGAGCTAAGCTTACGTTGATCTTCCTCATCATATCATTTCGCTTTGGACAACAAGCTTGGTTTGGAGTTTGTGTCGTACCCTTGGATCCATTAACCTTTCGCTCCATCATTCCTTTGACTTGATGTCATCGCCGATCGATTACATCTTCGTGGAGCCTCTCGACAAAATTGCCGTGATCTTCTTTGACAATTGGACTCTTTCCGGGATATCAATTGAATTCATGATGATAAGTACCAACCTCGTCCATTGGTAATCTGAGTTAGCATTGACAACATCCTTACCTTATTTTGTCACAACTTGTTCATGTTATGGATGCAACTTGCTATCCAACTTATATTATGTTCTACCTTGAAGTATTACTGTCTTTTATGTCAAGGATGTTGTCAGGACTGCTCCACCTCTTAAAGAATTCTTGGTACAAGTGATACATCCCGCCATCTACATTCATCTCTTGGTCCCCGTGTTGTTTCCAACCGGAATACCGATGATTGAACTGTGAGGTGTAAAATTCAAAATTACTAGCAACCTTATTGCTTGTAAGATAATGAACGATAGTTTCCTTCTTTGTGTATTGGTTATTGGATCATCATTCTGAACATTGATCATGTTACCTAAGCCCATATTTCGGGCGCACCTTTCAACCAATGTTTAAATTGTGTATGTTTTCCTCGAGCATACATCATTATATCATTTGATCCGACAAATGTTATTTCCTTGTTCACATAATTGTGGAAATTCATCGTTTGGAAATCTCGATGATTTGTCGCTGAGCCTATCAACCACCTCCTCATCCTCTCCTTGGTTTACTGATGAACTCTTGTTTCAGAACTCACTTCCATAGTTCATTTCCTGAGAATCTTATGACGTCTTCTCATCAATTCGTGTCGCACCTTTTTATCTCAGGATACTGAGTCTGAGGTATCCTGACACCAATCAGATCTGAATCTCGGTCAGATATGATGGTTGGAACATATTTCCAAGAGTTATAACATTGGTCTTTATATGACCCGATAAGGTAATGTCATGCCTAGCACACCTGGCCGGAGGACCTATTGTTATAGTTTCCTTTTTAGCAAGCTTAGCGATTCTTCCATCAGGAAATCGTCAGACTTATTTTATAAGTTGTTCCTGATGAATCCTTTGTGTATGCAAAGTCCGACCTTTGCTTGAAAACCACGTCAATGCTGTCTCGAAGCATGTATCTGGTACTCCTATCATCAATAAGAACATTTGTAGCACAATGCTAAATTTTCCTTATCAATTATCCAAACACCTTTGTATGGGTAATATCATGAAATTTCTCTCCTCTTACCTAAAGGGTTTTCTATGTTATATCTTGTCATGGAAATCATGCTCTGGTTGTCCTTGGGAAGGATATACCCCTGAAATATGTGTTTAAACACATTTTCCTTTCCATTGATTTGTTTAACCTTTCTGGTGATCTATATGATCTAAGCAGTAATATTCTTGTGCTTATGTAAACACCTAGGTGTACAATCGTGTCGGTAAGACCCTGTTACTATTGTTGATGACATTCCGGTAGCCATCGATGGACGAGAACTTTGCCTATTGGCCCGCCTCGTTCAACGAGCAGGAAAATGGTTCTCTTCGTCCCTCGCCCTTGGTACCGATGTTGTTGCCGACATAACTGACAGGCTATCCCCTGACATGCCTTGCTTACATGATCGTGCAAGATGTTACCGCCCTTCCTACTTTTAACCCACATGGTGGGCCCATAACCCACAGTTTAACAGGATCGAAACCTGACTCTCCTGTACACCCTGTTGTCAAAGTTATTCCTCGCGCTTGACTTTGTAAGTAATTCACGGGCCACCTTCCTAGTGATCTATTCTGGTATCCGATGCAATGCTTATTCACATTGCTCTAAACCCCTTCAACACTTCGTTTCAGGCAACGAACGATTGACTATGCGATTGAAACTTCTATTTTGCACCTTCTTACTTTGCTCTCGATAATTTCTTAAGTTTCAATTCGAGAGTTACTTTCCGCCACCTTCCCCGATGTTATCGACGAGATAGTCAACCTTACAGAGGTCCGTTCTCCCGGAATACCCACCCTTTATTCTTTCGTAATTACGATGGAGTTCCCGAAGGAATGATGACGACTTCATCAGGATGACCTGAATCAGAGAAATGAAGGCATCAACGAAAGAGATCAACGTCTTCGGGAAGAGCAACCAAGACCGACAACACTCGTTAGAATTCATAACCAATTCTTTCCCCTTAACTCCACCTCTTAAATCTCAGGACGAGATTTCTTGTAGTGGAGGAGAATTGTGACGCCTGGATAATTAAGCTACAGTAACTTTCTACTAATGATGCCACGTCACCTCGATTACTGTTGCTAATCTCGCGTTAGTTCGAAACCGATCCAAATTCAAATTCAAAATCAGGCAAACAATAAAAGTTTTCGAATATTAAAACTAAAATGTTCGGGGTGAGCCAAATTATGCATAGGTAAGTATGGTGGAGAAACCACACTTTTATAAAAGTGTAAAATACTCTAAAATGTTTTAAACAGTAGCAAAAACAATTAGTTGAATGCCTTTTACAATAAATAAAATATTAAACTATTTTATTTGGTTGCCCAAACTTATGTGGCAGTAGCCTATTTATTAACACTAAATTAGGGACTACTTTTATAGTTTATAAAACTAAAACAAAAGAGGAACTAAAATAAAACAGAAAACAGAAAAGGAAATTAAACAAGAGGAAAAAGAAGAAGAGAAAGCAACCCCACTTTGGCCCAACTTTTCCACGGCCTAGCAGACCGCTGCGCCAGCCGGCCCAGCTAAGCAGGACTATATGGCCTCCCCTGCCCACTACCAAACCATAACCGCACCCACTTCTTCCCCCACGACCCCACGTCGCTCTCCCCCCGATCCGGATCTGGATCGAGGCTTGACACCGCGCCGCCGTCGCCCGGTGCACGTGCCTCGCCCCTCCGCCACCCTGGCTCCGCAGGGCGCCGTGCTCGAGCCCCGCGCCGCCCGGTGACCCTGCTGCGGTGGACGAGCCACCCGCCGGAGAGGACCCCCTCCCTCGCGCCCGTGCCACAGCCTCCTCCTCGCCTCGACGCCGCCGCCGCACACCGTCGCCGCCTCGTGCCGCCACTGCTTCGTCTAAGCCGCCTACCATCGTTGTCGCCTCCTCGTCCTCCTCCTCGAGCGCACTTCCGTTTCCCTGCACCGCAAGTGAGGCCCAGCCTCTCCTTCTCTCTCCCCCGCTGTCGCCCGAGCTCGCTGGAGCTCGTAACACCCCGCGGCACCCGCACCGCTCCGTGCGCCAGCCATCTTCGCCGCAGCCGTGCCGCCCGCATCCTCCCCCTCTGGCCTTTCTCCTCCGCTGCGCGCGTGCGCGCGCATCCCCGCCCTGGCTCGCCGGCGCGCGCCCACTCCTACCGCGCCCCTGCTGGACCTCGTCCCCTCGCCACCGCTCATCAGAGCCGCCGCGCCGCACTATCCTGTTCACCGCGCCCTGCCCTCACACCACAGCCCCGCCTCTGCGTTCGCCGGTGCCCTCCATCGCGCACCACGACCATGCCCGCAACGCCACCCACTGCTGCGCCGCCGTCGCCCCTGCAACAGGCCTCTGGCGGCTGCCCTTGCATCGCCGCGGCCAAGCCTCGCCAGTCCCGCCCCGCATCTGGCCTGGGCGAGCGCTCTAACAGGCTGGCGCCCGCGCCCGTAACCACTGCCCAGCGCCCACTAAGGCCCCAGGGGCCTATGACAAGGGGGCCCCGCCCCAGAACGTTTTTTAAAAAAAGAAAAAAAAAGGAGTTAAAATAAATAATTTAGTAATTAATTAAGTTAATTAATCCTATTTCACTAATCTAATTAAAATGAATTAACCTAATCATTTAGTTTACTATTTAACCATGTTTAATTAACCTGAGACTATGACGAACGGGCCCCACGTGCCAGGGTTGACCTAGTCAACCTGTAGACCTGCTGACATCATGTTGATGTCACGCTGACCCAATAATTACCTTTTCTAATTAATTAAAATCTGTTAATTCCAAACTTGAATTAAAACTTTAAAAATTAATATAAAATAATCCGTAACTTGGATGAAAATACTTTATACATGAAAGTTGCTCAGAACGACGAGGCGGGTCCGGATACGCAGCCCGTTCGCCCGCCACACATCCCTAGCATAGCAAACACGCAACTTTCCCCCTTCGGTTCATCTGTCCGAAAACGCGAAACACCGGGAATACTTTCCCGGATGTTTCCCCCCCTTCGCCGGTACCACCTCCTACCGCGTTAGGGCACACCTAGCACCACGCATTGTCATGTCTTCCATCGTCGTGCTTATGTTTGCATTATATTTATTGTTTCTTCCCCCTCTTCTCTCGTTAGACACCGAGACCGATGCCGCTGCTGCCCAGTACGACTACGGTGTTGATGACCCCTTCTTGCCAGAGCAACCAGGCAAGCCCCCCCCCTTGATCACCAGATATCGCCTATTCCTTCTCTCTACTGCTTGCATTAGAGTAGTGTAGCATGTTACTGCTTTCGGTTAATCCTATTCTGCTGCATAGCCTGTCATTAATGCTACAGTTGTTACCCTTACCTGCAATCCTAAATGCTTAGTATAGGATGCTAGTATTCCATCAGTGGCCCTACACTCCTGTCTGTCTGCCATGCTATACTACTGGGCCGTGATCACTTCGGGAGGTGATCACGGGCTTATGCTATAAACTTTATACTGTTACAATACTTATGATACTGTTTGGAGATGGGGGCGGAAGGGGCAGGTGGCTCCATCCCGGTAGAGGTGGGCCTGGGGTTAGTCGGTGTTCGCGGTTACTTTAAAATAACACGCTTAATGAGTTCTTGGTATTTGATCCGAGTCTGGCCACTGGCCTATACGCACTAACCAACTAGGCGGGAACAGTTATGGGCACTCGACGTCATGGTATCAGCCGAAGCCTTCTTGACGTCAGCGACTGAGCAGCGCACGCCGGGTTGGACCGCGTAAAGCAAATTCCTTTGAAATGGAGGTTGCTAGGTCTACTCTCCGGCCGCGTACGCAACGTGCAGGTGTGCAATGGGCGATGGGCCCAGACCCCTGCGTGCATAGGATTTAGACCGACGTGCTGACCTCTCTGTTGTGCCTAGGTGGGGCTGCGACGTGTTGATCTTCCGAGGCCAGGCATGACCCAGGAAAGTGTCTCCGGCCAAAGGGGATCGAGCGTGTTGGGTTATGTGGTGCACCCCTGCAGGTAAGTTTATCTATTCGAATAGCCATGTCCCTCGGTAAAAGGACGAACCGGAGTTGTACCTTGACCTTATGGCAACTAGAATCCGATACTTAATAAACACACCCTTTCAAGTGCCAGATACAACCCGTTGATCACTCTGTCACAGGGCGACGAGGAGGGGATCGCCAGGTAGGATTATGCTATGCGATGATACTTGGTGAACTTACCATCTACTCTCTTCTACATGCTGCAAGATGGAGGTTGTCAGAAGCGTAGTCTTCGACAGGACTAGCTATCCCCCTCTTATTCTGGCATTCTGCAGTTCAGTCCACTGATATGGCCCTTTAGACATATACCCATGCATATGTAGTGTAGATCCTTGCTTGCGAGTACTTGGGATGAGTACTCACGGTTGCTTTGCTCCCCCTTTTTCCCCCTTTTCCTTTCTTCCTGGTTGTCGCAACTAGATGCAGGAGCTCAGGAGCCAGACGCCACCGTCATCGACGACTCCTACTACACCGGAGGTGCCTACTACTACGTGTAGGCCGCTAACGACGACCAGGAGTAGTGTAGGAGGATCCCAGGCAGGAGGCCTGCGCCTCTTTCGATCTGTATCCCAGTTTGTGCTAGCCTTCTTAAGGCAAACCTCTTTAACTTATGTCTGTACTCAGATATTGTTGCTTCCTCTGAATCGTCTATGATCGAGCACTTGTATTCGAGCCCTCGAGACCCCTGGCTTGTATTATGATGCTTGTATGACTTATTTTATTTTTAGAGTTGTGTTGTGATATCTTCCCGTGAGTCCCTGATCTTGATCGTACACGTTTGCGTGTATGATTAGTGTACGATTGAATCGGGGGCGTCACAGTATGCGCGATAGAAGATACCCCGAGAGATATCGAGATAGATGTATGGATGGAAGGAGACAATACGTGTGTTCCTGATGGCTAGTGAGAGATAATCATACTTAGGGGGGAGTGCCTGCGCCTATGATGGAGTGAGGGATTATGATACTTATTAGGGGGGTGCGTGTCACATAGAGAGAGAACAAGGGCGGAGAGTGTTGGATGGGTCTATATGTATAGCGCGAGCGAGACATGTGTATGTGTGAACCAGGGAGATATAAAGTTTGAGAGAGATTGAGGAGCCCCGATAAGGCTGAGTGGTGCGTCAGATAGCTGAGAGGGGGAAAGAGATATTCCATCCGCTCGATAATGCAGTGCAGGTAACTTTTTTAGAAGTCAAACTTTGGAAACTTTGATCAGGTTTACACAAATGTTATTTATATCTTCAATACCAAAGATACATCATACGAAACTACATCTCATGGTGAATCTAATGGTATATGTTTGCCGTTCCAGATCTAATTGTTTTTCTCCACGTACATGGTCAAACTTTGTGATGTTTGACTTCTCAATAAATCAATATGTTATGGACCAAGGAGAGTGCCTAAGTCGAGAGGGATCAAGTGCGTGTGAAGGAGAATGAGTAAGTGTGCAAAAAGAGTATGTGTGTGAAAGAGAAAGTGACAACAAACGATAAATTAGAGAGTGTGTGTTTTCGTTTCTTAGGCGAACATATCACACATGCATCTCCGAGATAGAAAAGTGAGGTGAGGAGATACACGAAGATAGCTAGTGTGTGATTGTTTGCAACGGAGAGAGACACCCCTATAGCACATGTCCAATAGAGGTCTGGCCAACAAGGAACAAAGGTCGAGAGGGACACATGGAGAACATGGACGCACAGGGAGGGCGAGAGGCTGTGTTTGTGATAGAGAGACCCCCTCGAGATCGTGAGGGGACTATATGGGTGGGAGATCGAGGGAGGTGCGTGCGCGATAGAAAGATGCCCCGAGAGAAATCGAGATAGACCATGCAGATGTTTGTGATGGAGACTAAGATTAGCTAGTCATATACATATAGGGGGGACTGCGTGTGCCTACAATTGAGTGAGAGACCATCATACTTGGATAGCTAAGCATGAGATTGTGTGTGTGTGCGTGTGAGATGGAGAGAGAACGAGGGAGAGAGATAGAGTTTTAGATGGGCCTATCGAGTGCGAGTGAGATATGCATGTGTATGTGTGACCCAGGTAGATGGAGAGTTTGAGAGAGAGGGGGAAGAGCTCCAAGACGACAGAGTGGTGCATGAGAGAGTTACAGGCAACGAGCCAAGGAATTTGTGTGCGTACGATGAGTGCACCCAAGATATCTAGCTTGGACTAGAGAATCATACATAGTGTGCATGAGAGACCGATAGATAAAGTATATATGCATGCGAACTAGAAAGACCCCCCACCCACGCACACACACAAAGAGAGAGAGAATGGAGAGAAAGAGAGAGGACCAACAAGGTTTGTGTGTTGGATGCGTGTGACAGAATTGAAGATTGTCGGCGAGCGAGAGAGAGAGAGAGGGAGAGAGAGAGAGAGAGAGAGCAGGAGTCCGGGAGAAGGGGCGGTCGCGTTTTATGCATTAAAGACTGATATAAACCATGTTTCGATATAAACTCGTATTCAAATATTTAAATTGGAGAACATGTTGTCTCCAATCCACACATGAATAGATATATGTGTATATCAAACAAGTTCATTAATTTGACTTTCAACATGTTCATGGAGTACTATAATACTATACAACATGCTATTCGATTGAGGTGTTCAATTTTGGATTTAGTTCACTATTTTGACCTGGTGAACGAGCTCTTTCATTGAATCAAGATATTTCATTTTGGGTTTGATTCCTGTTTTTGAGTGGGTCAACTATTTGTCATATAGTAAATCGCTAGCAACGAGCATGTAAAAACACATTACTCCCGAGCATCATCTCTCCATCTAAAATAGAAGTGGCAGCTAATGTTTCTAAATTTGATTCGAATCAACTTTTTTTTGAGCTTGATTCGAATCGACTTGGTAAGGTAGACGTGGATGCTCGTTCTCGTAAATTTTGAACGAACCGTTAAACATCCTCTGCTCGGTGGAATTCGCCCGAGCAAATAAATGGGAGACGCGAAATTACCGTCCTATGTGGGAGACGCATTAATTGGCCCGTTGTGCATCGAGGGTAGGTTCATAACTTCATCCAAGCGCGCCTTCTCCTAGGCCGAAATGACATGTGCCGAATAATTCATAAACCATGGTCGGCAAAACACGCTCTCCTCGCCCAGAATAGCTCGCGCCCACTATTTCAAAACACGCTCTCCTCGCCCGACATCGCTCGCGCCCACTATATTTCAAAACACGCCCTCCTCGCCCGAAATCTCTCCCGCCCACTATTTGGGGAGAAGCAAAGTTACTCTACTATCCCCGACCCTCAGTACAAATACCCAAGCCGAGAAGCCTAAAGGTAGGGGTAGAACTGTAACTCCCCCTCACATTTCAGACAAATGCGTCCGTATCCCAATTCCCCCCCCCCATTCATACCTCGTGGGCGCCAAATCACCTTCTGCTCGGAAGCTCCCTTCTCCCGAGCCGCGAAACCTCAGACCCCCTCCATGGCGCCCCCACCGCACCAATTTCACAGCCGCCCTCCTCCCTAATGCCGGAGACGGTGTCCATTTGCCGTCGTGCACTGAACCGTGTGCCTCTTACTGCGTGCTGCTGGAGCTGCCTCGACAACGGCCGCGTGAACCGTACCAGAGACGATTCACCCCCGCCGTTGTTCACGGCGCCGGAGCGGCTCCAACTTTGGATCCATCCAGAGTCCCGGCGCTGCTTTCCCGTAGCCGTCGACCATCGCGACATAGCTGTTTCCCTGCCGCCGGTGGCCACCGCAACCGTGCCGGCCTCACCGACTCGGCAGCTGGACCTGCCTACTTCACCATGCCGCCAGATAGGTCGCACCCTCCTCTCAAATCACTTTATTTAGGCATCAGTTGTCTGAATTTTTATTCTGGGCCAATCGCTTCCCAATGGGAAGCAGCACCCCTCGAGGTAGCGGAGCTCCTAGGCTGCCGGTTGGCTGGTGTCTAACATAAGGGTGCAGGGCCGCAAGTTCGCCACGGTAGCAGCGCTTAGATGGCTATCTTAGAGTTGCGTGGGTTCAAGGTACTGCCGCCGCCGGATCTAGATGACGGGGAGTCTTTGTGGATTGGCCGGGGGGCGGCGCAACCACGACAGTGCGGTGGGGCGGGGAGCGGGGTTTTGGCCAGGGCCATGGTCGGCGGAGGCAAGCTGCTCTGCCGTTGGTCGGTGGCTCTTCGGGGAAGATTCCTAACAGTGTCAGCCGGGAGGCACAAGACGGCTATCAAGCCATCCGGCGTAGATCGGACAGTGCCAAAATAAAATAAAATCATGTGACCCCAATTTAGTCTCAGTCAACAGACGTGTGACCACTCTCGTACCTTGTTGTTGATCTCTTAGTGTATTTCTTTAGATCAAAGAGATGTGTCGTTCTTAACAAGGGAAGCATACACCAGAAGGGAGCTATAGTCCCCACTCAACAGTTCCCTGCATCGAATGCGCGTGCCCGACATGGACAGCCACAACAACTGCAGGGCCATCGACAAGTCAGCACATGATGCTCACTCCTATGGACAGCGGCCAGTTAGGTTGTACCCTCATCTTACTTGTGTGCAACATTTATGGCTTTGTTATTTATCTAAGCATGGAAAATAGATTATCACATTTCACTGTATATTCATGCTGATCTCTTACGGGTCTTGTTCAGGAGTTAACGTTGTTCCATAGTTCAGCTAAGATACTTGTTCTTTAGGTAACGCTGTTCCATAGTTATCATCCATCGGCAAATGCTATCCCACAGGCTGGTGATTATAGTATTATACCACTTCTAGTATTACCTATGTTGTTATTTAATACTTTTGTGTGCCATCTAGTTAATCTCGAGTACAAACGATACATATTCTGTAGCTTTCATCTGTGTTCTCCCTTTAGTTTTTGAGACATGTTGCTGCTAGTTAACCCCAGTCCTACTATTTATGTCGTCTCCTACAGGCACTCATTACATAAATCTAACTACTAGTTGTCTTCCATGCATGTCAGATATAATTGCACACACTGATATATCCACAAGAACCTCACGGAGCAATGTAAAGGCCAATAAACTCGATGTCAATGATACCCAATATGATGGAACATGTAAAGGCAGTTCTTTAGAAGACTTGCAGAAAGATGTTGAATCCTCTTCACCCCTCAAGGTCCTTGCTCTAACTTGGCCCGTGATATGGGTACAACATGCATATAATGTCCTGGAGTGTATGTACTCTGTTGCAATGCCATGTGCTTAGCATGTTGATCATGCATGTAAATATGTCATGCCTTCCTGTTTTTCAGTACCTATTCCATTCATGATAACATGTTTTCAAATTCAAGTATTGTCATTCTACTCTATCACAATGCCATCTTCTTAATTTGTACATCATGCTTCTGAATATCTTATGCATTGTTATTCATCAGTACGTACTTCATCTGTCTACCATACCATGTTTTTTTACATTGAAGTGTTGTTCTAGTGCTCTGTTGCAATGCCATCTTAGTTTCCCAATCATACACGTGTATGTTGCCTTAGTTTTTTCTATACATATTCCGCTAGCATATAGTTTTTCATTCAACTAGTGTTTTTTTACTGTGTTGTCCTGTGTTTTCTGTATGTTGCCTTAGTTTTTACTCCCTTCGTCCGGATTACATGTTGCCAAAATGGATAAAAAGGATGTATCTAGAACTGAAATACGCCTAGACCCATCCATTTTTTCCGGATGGAGGGAATACATGTCAATATGTCATGCCTTTCTATTCTTCAGTACCTATTCCATCTCTCTGCTATAGCATGTTTTATAATTGAAGCACCATTCTTCTATACAAGGCATGCAAGGGGAAGACGACTATGTTAGAATCTGAAGGGTTACAAACCAGGTCTTTGCAAAAGATCCAAATGCCAGGAGATAATAAACCAACTCCAGTTTTTATAGATACTGCTCCAGCACAGAGAAACCCAACTCCTACTGATAATAAGCAGATTCCAGTGGCCAAAGAACTAGTCCGCTCCAGTCCAGCAAAAATATGTCAACTCCATTCTAAGAAGCGTGTGCGTATCCTTGCATCATGAAATTTTATAGCATGCTGATCATATTTTCTACATGTGTCTTACCCATCTCTCTTTTAGAAAATAAGCTTAACAGATAGAAGAATTTCTGCACTCGTATCGTCTGTGAGGAAAGATTCTTGCAGGAATTCTCTGTACTCCAATGCAGATGTAAGTACCTGTTGTATATCACTATATTTTTACATCAGCATGTATTTTGTTAATCGGCGTGAATCCAATCTTTATCTGAACTAAATTTAGTTGTAGCAAAATGTATGATTAAAGGCCATAATGTTCATTTTTGTAAGGAAAACTGCCTAGTAGTTTTGCATCCTGAGCTGCATGAGTGTACTATCTCATATCAGTGTGTTTGATTACTTTGGTTCGCAGTGGGTTTTCAGTGTTTTTTTTACTGTGTTGTCCTGTCGTATCCCTACCTCTTACATCATACTCCCTCCGTCCGGATTACATGTCGCAGAAATGGATAAAACTGGATGTATCTAAAACTGAAATACGCCTAGACCCATCCATTTATTTCCGGATGGAGGGAATACATGTCAATATGTCATGCCTTTCTATTCTTCAGTACCTATTCCATCTCTGCTGTAGCATGTTTTATAATTGGAGCACCATTCTTCTATATAAGGCATGCAGGGGGAAGACGGCTATGTTAGAATCTGAAGGGTTACAAACCAGGTCTTTGCAAAAGATCCAAACGCCAGGAGATAATAAACCAACTCCATTTTTCATAGATACTGCTCCAGCACAGAGAAACCCAACTCTCACTGATAATAAGCAGATTCCAGTGGCCAAAGAACTAGTCCGCTCCAGTCCAGCAAAAGAATGTCAACTCCATTCTAAGAAGCGTATGCGTATCCTCGCATCATGAAATTTAATAGCATTCTGATCATATTTTCTACATGTTTCTTACCCATCTCTCTTTTAGAAAATAAGGTTAAATGATAGAAGATTTTCTTCATTGAGATTGCATTCGAGGAAAATATCTTGCGGTAATTCTCTATGCTCCAATGCTGATGTAAGTACCTGTTGTTATATCACTATATTTTTACATCAGCATGTATTTTGTTAATCGGCGTGAGTCCAACCTTTGTCTAATCTAAAATTTGTTGTAGCAAAATGTTAAAGGCTCCAATGTTGATTTTTGTAAAGAAAACTGCCTGGTAGTTTTGCATACTGAGCTGCATGAGTGTACTATCTCATATCATGCACATTACTGAATTGTAGTGCTGCTCTGCTTGACAATTCATTCATTGTGTCAATGTTGCTTTCGTATTACCTTACCTGGCTGATGATAGCTGTGCCATATTGTGTTAATTTGGTGTTGGCTAGTTTCCCAAATGTTCGTTGTGCCAATCTTGCTTTCCTATTATCTGACTTGGCCAATGATAGCAATGCTAGTGTCTTAATTTGGTGCAGGCTGCTGAAGATAAGAAGACAAACTCTGAAAAGAGCAATGCAACCCCATTGTTTCTTTCCAATAATCTAGGCCAGGTAATATGCCAATAAATCATGATTAATCTGTTTGGTTCCCCTCCTAATTTATGTTATGATGCAGTGGTCGAGACACTCTCCACTATCAATAATACAAGCCTGCCAAAATCGCCATCTGAATCTGTTCAGTATCCTCTGTCTCGAATGCAATGGAAAAAATGTATGTTTGTGAACCAACTAATGGCTGAAGGAATGATGGAAATGTTGGGGGAATCAGAGGTGCAGAGTCATGCGACACAACAACTGATCAATGTTCTCAGAGACAGTGTAGCAAAGCAGCAAGAACTTGCCCACATGCTTATTGGCATCATCCGTGCTGAGGTTGCAGATTGTGACGTTGTAGATCGTTAGGTTCTGTTCATTTATTTGCACTGGCATCAATCTTTGATTGCCCAGTGGATGTAATTTCCTGTAATATCTGCTAGATGTGCAATGTTTTTCCCTGTATGCCGTACCTTTGCTTGATCGGTTTTGGTCCTGTGCATAATTGCTCGTCGTAATGGGCTCAAATTATCTAATTTGGCCTAAAGACATGTACAAACTTTAGTGGGCCCATTAAGTTAATGGGCCGTTACCAGGCCGAAAGTTAATGGTCGGCCCTCTTAACTCTCGGGTCGTTAACAGGCTGACATCGAAGCGGGCAACAGGTGGGCCCAATTGATTTCATGGGCCGTTAACAGGCCGTTACTAAGTTCGGGCTACATATGGCCCAACTATACTGTGGGCCTTTAGTAGGCCGAAAGAGACAGCGGGCTTGTACTGGACCATGTAGAGCATGGGCCGCTAAGAGGCCGAAAGTCAGGTCGTATTGTAAATGGCCCAACTGTGTTGTGGGCCTTTAGCAGGCCGAAAGAGAAACCGGGCTGGTATTGGACCATGAAGGGCATGGGCCGTTAAAAGGCCAAAACTCAGGTCCGACTACAAATGGCCCAACTCATTTATGGTCCGTTAACAGGCTGAAAGGCACACATGGTCGGGAATTGGCCTAACACTTAAATGGGTCGCTAAAAGGCCAAAACTCAGGTCCGACTACAAATGGCCCAACAGATCACTACTAGGGAAAACCTTATACACAGCATCTTAGCAGTAGCGCTGGACAAAATCATGCGCTACTGCTAATTAGTAGCAGCGCGTGTAAATAAACCGCGCTACTGCTATAACTTTAGCAGTAGCGCGTACAAGCAAAAAGCGTTGCTGCTATGTTTGAACTGGGCGCACATGTCTAGCCCAACTTAGCAGTAGCGCGTATCCTCGCACAACGCTACTGCTATTCTCCTTAGATGTAGTGCTTTTCTCGCACACGCGGTTCTACTAACCCTACCTTATCCTCCCCACGCGGCCGAACCTCTCTCACTCACTCTCCCTCTCAGTCACTCTCGCCCGCGCCGATACCCGTCGTCCGCCGTCGCCGTCGCCCGTCCTCCACCGAGGTACTCCCTCCTCCTCCCACCACGCCCTCCTCCCTCCTCTTTCGGCCGCCCCCTCCTCCCTCCTCCTTC